>NC_039492.1:8819329-9028019 GCF_003590095.1 Trichoplusia ni
CTAGAAAGATAATCATATTGTGACGTACGTTAAAGATAATCATGCGTAAAATTGACGCATGTGTTTTATCGGTCTGTATATCGAGGTTTATTTATTAATTTGAATAGATATTAAGTTTTATTATATTTACACTTACATACTAATAATAAATTCAACAAACTATTTATTTATGTTTATTTATTATTAAAAAAAAACAAAAACTCAAAATTTCTTCTATAAAGTAACAAAACTTTTAAACATTCTCTCTTTTACAAAAATAAACTTATTTTGTACTTTAAAAACAGTCATGTTGTATTATAAAATAAGTAATTAGCTTAACTTATACATAATAGAAACAAATTATACTTATTAGTCAGTCAGAAACAACTTTGGCACATATCAATATTATGCTCTCGACAAATAACTTTTTTGCATTTTTTGCACGATGCATTTGCCTTTCGCCTTATTTTAGAGGGGCAGTAAGTACAGTAAGTACGTTTTTTCGTTACTGGCTCTTCAGTACTGTCATCTGATGTACCAGGCACTTCATTTGGCAAAATATTAGAGATATTATCGCGCAATATCTCTTCAAAGTAGGAGCTTCTAAACGCTTACGCATAAACGATGACGTCAGGCTCATGTAAAGGTTTCTCATAAATTTTTTGCGACTTTGAACCTTTTCTCCCTTGCTACTGACATTATGGCTGTATATAATAAAAGAATTTATGCAGGCAATGTTTATCATTCCGTACAATAATGCCATAGGCCACCTATTCGTCTTCCTACTGCAGGTCATCACAGAACACATTTGGTCTAGCGTGTCCACTCCGCCTTTAGTTTGATTATAATACATAACCATTTGCGGTTTACCGGTACTTTCGTTGATAGAAGCATCCTCATCACAAGATGATAATAAGTATACCATCTTAGCTGGCTTCGGTTTATATGAGACGAGAGTAAGGGGTCCGTCAAAACAAAACATCGATGTTCCCACTGGCCTGGAGCGACTGTTTTTCAGTACTTCCGGTATCTCGCGTTTGTTTGATCGCACGGTTCCCACAATGGTTAACTTATACGGTTCTTGTAGTAAGTTTTTTGCCAAAGGGATTGAGGTGAACCAATTGTCACACGTAATATTACGACAACTACCGTGCACAGGCTTTGATAACTCCTTCACGTAGTATTCACCGAGTGGTACTCCGTTGGTCTGTGTTCCTCTTCCCAAATAAGGCATTCCATTTATCATATACTTTGTACCACTGTCACACATCATGAGGATTTTTATTCCATACTTACTTGGCTTGTTTGGGATATACATCCTAAACGGACACCGTCCTCTAAAACCAAGTAACTGTTCATCTATGGTCAAATGAGCCCCTGGAGTGTAATTTTGTATGCACTGATGGATAAAGAGATCCCATATTTTTCTAACAGGAGTAAATACATCGTTTTCTCGAAGTGTGGGCCGTATACTTTTGTCATCCATTCTAAGACATCGTATCAAAAAATCAAAACGATCACGACTCATTACAGAGACGTACACCATTGACAAAGATCGATCAAAGAGGTCATCTGTGGACATGTGGTTATCTTTTCTCACTGCTGTCATTACCAGAATACCAAAGAAAGCATAGATTTCATCTTCATTCGTGTCACGAAATGTAGCACCTGTCATAGATTCCCGACGTTTCAATGATATCTCAGCATTTGTCCATTTTACAATTTCCGAAATTATCTCATCAGTAAAAAATAGTTTGAAGCATAAAAGTGGGTCATATATATTGCGGCACATACGCGTCGGACCTCTTTGAGATCTGACAATGTTCAGTGCAGAGACTCGGCTACGCCTCGTGGACTTTGAAGTTGACCAACAATGTTTATTCTTACCTCTAATAGTCCTCTGTGGCAAGGTCAAGATTTTGTTAGAAGCCAATGAAGAACCTGGTTGTTCAATAACATTTTGTTCGTCTAATATTTCACTACCGCTTGACGTTGGCTGCACTTCATGTACCTCATCTATAAACGCTTCTTCTGTATCGCTCTGGACGTCATCTTCACTTACGTGATCTGATATTTCACTGTCAGAATCCTCACCAACAAGCTCGTCATCGCTTTGCAGAAGAGCAGAGAGGATATGCTCATCGTCTAAAGAACTACCCATTTTATTATATATTAGTCACGATATCTATAACAAGAAAATATATATATAATAAGTTATCACGTAAGTAGAACATGAAATAACAATATAATTATCGTATGAGTTAAATCTTAAAAGTCACGTAAAAGATAATCATGCGTCATTTTGACTCACGCGGTCGTTATAGTTCAAAATCAGTGACACTTACCGCATTGACAAGCACGCCTCACGGGAGCTCCAAGCGGCGACTGAGATGTCCTAAACGCACAGCGACGGATTCGCGCTATTTAGAAAGAGAGAGCAATATTTCAAGAATGCATGCGTCAATTTTACGCAGACTATCTTTCTAGGGTTAAATAAACACTGATTCACGAACGCCGGAAACTCTACATTCCTATGTCTTATTACACATCAGGAGGCTCCTATGAACTAAATATCTACAAGATAATAAAGTGAGATCGTACGATATACTAATATAAATACGGAACCACTATTTAATAGGTTGGCTTCTATGTATTTTACCTAAAGCTTATAAAATAAAAAGCTTTGTTTATAATTAGGTAGAATTATGACCATTAAACGCAGTAGAAGAATCAAGGTAGTTAATAATGGAACAAGAAACGTTCGAAATAACTGGTAAACAACGTAAATTAACGACATGGTAATTTAAGGATCATAAATACAGTCAACTCCATTACATATTGGGTAATAATAGACACAGAGCACGTTTACTATAGAGCTGTTAATATCATCGTTAGTCAAGCTAAAACATGTTCTGAGTTTCCGCTCAAAGAGAGAGAAGTTATGCATTTAAAATATACATAGACCAAAATACAACACAGGAGATGCCGCCATCATGGATTTCCTCATTCGTATCACCTAGGGTTTTCCATCATTGTTATTTATATACAACTAAATCAATACATTATAAATCGAAAACAAGTTTTGCGGTTACATTGACACATCACTAATTATGGAGGCTTAGGACATGATTTAATGGGATGATACGCATCGCTTAGTAGAGACGGATCTCAGTAAATTGATTGCACTTACACAATATTAAGTAGGTGTGGTATAAATGTGTAAGTGTGTATTGTTCGACATGGTGGCTTATAGTACAAATACGCAGTGTTGTGGGGCAGCGCGGGCGCAGCGAGCCGGGTCATTATCCTGCGCTCCTGCCACACTGGCTGCACTCCTCACTCCTTACTCCACACTCCACAGTAGTACAGTAAAATTGTAGTATTTACGTTTGCCCTGCGTACACAATGGCGTGTTTACAACTTATTCGAGTAAATCATTGGAGCTTAACTTACAGGGAATTGATTACGCTGCGACCTTGTTGATGCTCACTCGCTTGTTGTATTCTATATTCTGGATACAATCATGGGTGAGGCTCGGTTTCTTTTGAACTGCTGTGAGTCTGCGATATTGTACAGATGTTTACACAGACCTGAAATTGTAAATGTAGAGTCAGATTTGAAGTGAGTTTTGTCTTTGTATTATACCACCAAAGGTTTATTACGGATAAGAAATAAAATAATAAATCGTTACTCTACTCATTAAATTGAATATAGATGACATGCATATACCAACAAAAACTTTTCAAACCGTCTATCGCTATAACCGACCGAATGCAGGAAGCTAAAAGCAGTTTAATCTCTATATTTCATCTTAAATAATGGTTACCGACAATTAACCGCAAAATGATCGTATGTTTAATGCGTATAATGCAGGATTATTTTAACCACATAATAGTAAGTAAGAACATTGTTGAAATTAATTGGCATAGCCAAGGTTGCGGGGGTCGATGTCCTTGCGCAAACGCAGCGCGCCGCTAACCTCGCCCGCCAGTGACGTGACCGCATGTATGTCGATACAATAGGCCGAGATCACAGAGGCTCATCACTATACTAGGAAAAGAGACAATCCTCTTTTGACAGGAATTTAACGAGAATACGAATTATTATTATTGGCTATAAATAAAAAACACCGCTATTGTTTGTAAGGATGTTTTTCGTTTCACTTTGATAGAGAAATTTGGTTATGTTGACAAATTTATTATTTATTACAGTTAAACTTATTTACTGATACTCGTAGTAACCTCGAAGTATTCTTAAACTTTCCACGTGCCATAAATATGTCAATCTAGTTTTTATCTTAATTCAATGCGGTTTTCAAACTAGTTTACATGCCTTGACTTACAAATATATTCGTAGCCTTACGAGCCAATTATGATCATTCTAAATTAGCATTAGTACATTTTATAGAAAATATAAATCGATGCTTGTCGGCATTAAGGTGCGCAGGCGACTACCGTGCTACGCTGCGCCGGCGCAGCGCGAGAGCCGCAATAATTGTCAGCAATCATTTGTTTATTGGCGCTTAAGCTTCATCATTTCGCACTACACTCATTAACGATGCTATTTTAAGAAAGCCCGTCTGTTAGTCTGTCCCACTTCGCTCCACGTTACTATTGATATAAATGTGAGTTAACTAAAATTAGGTTGTTAGATAAATAGTGGCCTCTTTTCTTGTTATCGTGGAGTATACGAATTAAACAGTTTTGTGTTATATATTTAGTCGTTAACTGATCTTGTAATATATATATATATAATATAATTCCTAATACAATTGAAAAGCAGAGAATTTAAAACAAAAGTTATTTTATCGCCATCTTTAAATAATATTTTCTTTCAAATCCAAACTGTGTCAATTAAAATATCTGTTTTCTATTGTTATAACTGGTGATAAAATTGTATTTTAGACAAATAGAAACTTTGGTGTTACGTAAAAGATCTAAACAGGTTTATGTAATAGCTATCAATTCTTATAGGTATTGTAGAGTCGCCTAGGTATGTTTGCTTAGTCTATGAGGTGTGCTAAGAATTTGTTTGCGGCATCTCGACCCGGAAGTATTCGACTTTTTAATAGAAAATAATTTTTTATGTAGGGACTGTTATTGTTTTTTTTTATGAGTGTCTTGAGGACATGTGTGGAATAACAGTTTTTCTGCTTATATGTGAGTGTAAAGGCATAAATACGACAGGTGTATGCTTAGATAAATACTCGGACTATTTCTTTCTATAAATTAAACAAGCTATAATTCTAATTTAGAAATTAAGGTCAATATAAAAAAAAGGACATTAATTAATTATTAACACTTAATGTAGTCACAACTCATCATTTAGACACACATAACATATTAAGAATAAAGAATTTAACAAAAAACGATTTTATTTCATTTAATTAATAAGCTTATTGTTATTTATGAATGTGCTCTACAAAAGCGCCTTGAAATTCCATAGCCCTTCAGGAAACAACCTCTTTACTTATTATTCCGTAACTTGGTGAGTTGTTTCATCATGCTGTGACTAACCCATGTTTGTACATATACATACATATATATAACGTATACCTACGTTTACAGAACAACTGCATGTTGTGTAGATTAGGATTCTAGTCTTGTGTATATTTACACGGTACATAGTTTAAAGGGAGAGTTTTAAGTTACGTTAGAATAAAATGAGGAAAGTTACAAGGATGAAACGAAGATTTTATTTATATTTATTATTGGGTGACAAAATGTAATGCTTGATTATTCTACTGGAGAAATTGAGATTTTTTTTACATGGAAGAGGAAGTATAGTGGGATATTAAAAACTCTAAGCTATCCAGACTCTAGCAAGATAGAAGATTCCATACAAAAGTTTATTATACATGAAATGCCAACATATTGCCGTGAATTCATCGTAGCTTGATGTTATTAACCCCAAAAAGGTATCTAGAACATTAGCAATACTTTTGTACTAATTAATTATTTAGGTATAGCATTATATAAGCATAGTGTATAGTGAAGCGCAAAAAAACAATTTGAAAGAAACGTCAGCAAACCTATATTAAAATAAATGATATTTATATACCCAACAGTAGGGTGCACAAAACACAGTGATATTAATCTGTCTCTATTTTAAACTTAACCGTTTAGCCTCAATTTGGTACGAAACGTCGAGCGCAAAATTGGCCACAGCGTTGCGTGTTGAGCGCACGTGATCCTCACATTCGTGTGGGCAGAACAAGGACTACACTTGTGTGTTGCGATGTGACCCATTAAACGAACAAACACAGCCAACCTGCTCGTGTCGATACCACCAGCCGCCGATATCGGCTTAACACGCGAATTAAGTGACGCCTCCCATAACCCCTTTTATTTTTAGAGATTTCATCAACTTAAATTATACCTAAAGTATTTTTAAATTCAAGACTAAAACAAATTCTTTCAAATTAACCGGGTATAACTTTTAATGTTATCTTCGAGCTCTGCATTGCGTGAAAATGCAGTAGCGTTTTTACGTTTAACTGCCACAGATTATACATACTAAGAATAACTTAAAATTCAGCTTTTATCATAAGCACGGCGAGGTTAAAAGAATTTTAGTGATATCCTTTTATGGAGATTCTCACGCGGATTGCGCGTTGCGCGGGCGCACATCGCGTGAGCGCGCATGTGAGGCTTCCCGACTATCTCATGGGAAATTGCAAGGTACGACGGTAATTACACGAATCCCTGGCTTTTATTAGGTAATAAATTGAACATATTGCTCGCTAAGACAGTTTAATATCATATATATCTAATACCTACGTGTAAACCGTAAACGGTTTATTATGACTAAAACAGTTGCCGGGAGCAAATCACACGATCGATCTTAATGTAGGTACGCTACAAATTTATGGTCTTCGTAGCCACGCAAATACCGAAATAGAATTTATAGTACACATAAATGTAGAGATAATAGTACTAAGCCGCTCGGTATTCGCAACATTGCTCGGCCAAAACCATAAATAGAAGTTGTTTTGTCATCACATAATAAAACAAGCTAAGGATTGCAGACGAGAAAAAAAAGAATGGCACAAACGCCGGCGGCGTGCTCAGTGCTGCTTTTATTACTTCACGAGCGAGGCGTTTTCTTTTAAAATTTCAATGAAAAATCATACGCACACGCACTGACGTTAAAAAACTTGCATTCCACCTTACCATTAAAGATGTATGTTCCCAGAAAATGAGTGCCCGGAATGCAGCTGTGCAAACTACTTCATTAGGGGACCGCAGGCAGTGAGTAAACCTTCGCGCAGTTAATATTTAGACTGGACCAAGAACCCAGCATGTTGGTTGAAAACAATATTTTAAGTTGTCATTGAGTTATCCACAAAAATACTTAAAAAACCAAAAGCACTAGAGTAAGCATTAAAACACCGTATTGTAGCGAATAAGAATATTAATAGACTGACCTTTTTTCTTACCCGGAATCTCAGAAAAAGGTAACAGATTGCCAGTTATTTGACTACCCTATACACAAAGCTTACATCTGTAATCAATCGTTGATTGGAGAGATTCACTGCATACAAAGTTTAACACGCAATCGCTACTTAATTATGTAGAGGCGGTTTGTGATTAATGCTCGTCCCTTCTATGCATTAGAAGAGGCATTCTTCCAACATTGAGGCAGTTGCAGGCTGGTGTAACTTCTGCAAAATAAATTGCTTTGCCAATTTTTGGTTGCGAAAGATGCAGATGAGATTTACACAAACCAAACGGAACGTGGAAAATTATTATCCGTTTTCGTGAAAGTATTTAGCTAAATCTATTTACTTTACAAAATACCCCTTACACTGAAAAAATCTTCTCGCATGTGTGTATTGCTAATACAGGATATTTTAACGCATGGATATGAGAACTGCCTTTCTGAAAAATAATTTAACACTATGAGTTAAGTGATACCGACTTTTGAAGAAAAGATTCAGGGTTATTTTGATCCCGAAACTCGTCGGGAACCTTATAAACATGCATTAGTTACTATCAGTATATTGTGCTGTGAAATTACTTGCGACTTTTGTCGCAACAGCTGGTGCTGTTCATGTACCTGTCAAAACATTCTACTAAATACTCTATATTATTGTATTTTGATTATTATCAGTTATTGTGAAGCAAACCTATGTGTCTAAAGTGTAAGTGTGCGAATGAACTCTTCCTCAATGACTTCCATTTCTGATCGGATAGGCATTACGTCATATGATCATCGTTGCGAGTATAGTTGAATAAGCATTGTATCAGGAATGTGCCGACCGGTCAGTGCTCGATCTTCCCACGACTCAAGACCAGCTCAATAAACTATTTTTTATTTTTACCTCTACTATCGCTTCATCTCGTGTTACAGCCCGAGATTAGGTTCAGAGGTCGGTTCAGAACTCGTTGAGACATGTCGGAACATGGCCCGAAGATAACTTGTTGCTTTTCGCATTATTTATAGGTCTTCTTCATTTGAATAGTTGTTAAATGGAAGAAAAGAAATTGACTTACTTCAAGTCCTAATGCACTTTCTATTCAAGAATTTTCCATCTTGATCTGCTATGTCTGCAACTTTACTTATAAGGCCGTGTTACTTAGCACACAAGCACGTTTTTTTATTTCATTGGAAATAAAGGTTTCATTAAAATAACATGCACGTCTCGACACTGATTTGATGAATCCAATTGTAAACTCATTCATTATCATTAATAGTATAAGAGGCACGTCTTCACCCCTCGAGCTGTTATGTAAGCCCACACAACGATACTTATGTAATGATATTGAATCAATTACGACGTGTATGGAAGATAGTACCGAGAAAAGCAAAAAGTAATCGACGCGAATAATTCATGTTGTGTGCGCTCAGCTTTACATTGAATGCTTTCAAATCGCACAAACAATCGAATGTACGCATCGAATTCCTTTTTCAAATATTTCTTTTTCTCATTTCGCCGTTTCCTTTTCTGGCTTAGTGCCACATGTTTTATTGATGGCCAGTTCATTGATATGGCGGGCTCGTTCAGGCGGTGGGTGAGTGGCCACTTATATGAGCCATAAAAGGCCTAGCCTTGGCCATATGGGGAAGCCGTCACACAGCGAATGCATTCATGCGCGCGCGCATATCAGATCGACGGGTTACAAAACAAAGTGACGGGCGAATTTGTTATACCAGATTATACCTACGTGATATCTAGTACCATTGTTTGTTCACATTTCTCAATAATAGGGAAAAGTCAATGAAAATCTACGCCCTTCTTGAGAAGGTCATAATTAAAGGAAAGAAATATAATTACAGCGTCTTTCTTTAATTGATTCTTTGAATGGCTCAATCTTCATAGAATTAATTAGTCTCGATATTCAATTTCTAGAACGAGCTGCCTTTACTATTTAAAAATCGACTACTATTGATTAAGATTAGTCAGAGTTACATAAGTATTAAAACATAGTATAAGGTTCTAAAGAATGGAGCAAAATTGGCAAACTCTTCGATATTACTCATAAAGTCTCTACATTATCTTATATTTTCATTTCCATCCCTTTCTAAGTAGGTCGTATACCAAAGTATGTTCTAAAGAGATAATAAAATGAAAGGCTATAAAATTACGAAAGTCCATGTAAGTGGAGTATTACGAAAAAAGGTCCAAACTTTGTTGTCAAGGAAACCCAACTTGCGAGACGTACGACTCTACAACACTGGCTGTAATAACAGTGGTCGAAAAAAAAAGTTAAGTAATAGAAACAAATATATATGCGTTTCCGTAAATCCTTTTATTAAGGTTGAGATTTTTTTTTAATTATTTCTCCACAATTTGAATAACGAAAATATAATACTGCTAATCTGTATCACAAACATTTTTGTTTCGAAAATCATTCTAATTGCAACGCCCACTGAATAAATAAAAACCTCATTTTCATTTTTGGACAAGGTCATGTAAAGATCTGTATTATTTTGTTTATATCCTTCACAAAATATAGAAAGTAGGTTACTAGTTTTTGTTCTCGTAGGGTACCTTAAGAAATCTAGTACTAGTATTCGCTCTTTGAACAACGTTGGGTCCCCTGAGAGCCCGTGACGTTAGCCTGCCCAACTCGGCTATATTTAGTAGGTACCTACAGTATGTACACAAATTTTAGATAGAGCTCCAACACTCGATGCCTCAGGCTTATATTCTGACCTTTTCCACTGAAACGGTAAGTGAGTTTCCATGTTTCATCAAAAATAGATGGATAAATGCTTAATAATTTCCTCTCCAGCAAGTTATTTTTAGCAAGAAAGTTGCCATACCTTCAGGTAATGTGACGTAACATTGTCTTATGCCTAATCTTATTACACGAAACTCAATCACAAGAAAAAATGATTGTTATTTTCGCTCTCCAATGTTATTCAACAATTCAGTTAAATCACACCTAGTAGCACCTAAGTATTCCCATGTTCATGCGTTAGGTGTTTATGTAATACGAATGCTTCCCAAATGGTGCTTAATAATTTACATAACATGTAAATATGGCGCGCAGCGTAGCCGTGTGGGTAAGCGATGGTAAGCAAACAGCGGCCGGGCGAGCTGACCTGTACGCTGTTGTGTTAGTGTACACTAGACGAAATAGTATATGCCGTGCACGTGTCGCTCAGCTGATAGAGCGAGAGCAACGAGGGGAAGACACCCTCCACCCGCTCGCTCCCTGCCCGCGCCGCGAGGGAAGCGACGCAACACGCTATCGATAACTGGGAAATCTGTGAGTATTTGTAAACGTATTTCCCGGTCGTAAAAGTCCTTTTTTTCGGGTAGGAAATTTTCAAATGACTCTGTCCACTTTGAGCGGAACGGAGATTCTACCAGAATAGATTTCTACCAGCTAAAGTCGACTTATGTTCCTTCCTCTTCGTGTACCGAGGCCACGGCAACCCTTTCGGACAATCCCGCTTCCCTGGCTGGGTTGAACGAGTCCTACGCCATAAGTACTTTAAACTAGAGTGCAGTAAAAGCGCTAACTATTTCGTGCAGGCCTCGAGGGCTTTCGTTCCCCTTTTCAAAATCCATTAGCCCGTCATCTAAAAACTGGTTTGGGACGCACTTGTGCTATGAATATCAAAAGGCACGATTAAACTTTCGACAGAGTACTTATACTAAAGAGTTGAGATCGTCATGAAAATAGACCTATAACAAAAATAGAGGGAGTAAATAAGGTTTTTGATCTAGTAACTTGAGAAGTTATCGAATACTAGAGAATATACTATGCGAAGAAATCTCATGCGACAGATTCTTTATCAACTGGTTTAAACTGAAACTAAAACTGTTATGTACAGCACATACTTAAGTTTTGTCTAAGCTTTCATAAATTTTTGAGAAAGAAAATTTCTTATTTATGTTTGTCGATTATGATTTCACATTAGGAGCAGTAATTAATGCAATTACAAACCAGTCAGTAACTAATATTATATTTTGTCGTAAAAAGTAGTAAACATATTATATTGGCATTTTAATGTCATCATTAGACGACTGATTTCCTGCAGTACCGTGAGATGAACGAGTTTTTAATTGGTATACACTCAAAATATCACTTACATAACTTTCTGAATTACCTTAATTGCTACGTAAGTCATAAAATATTTGTTCACGAAACTTGTATAATATTCGTGTTAGGGATTAATGTTTTAATTTAATTTTGTTGTCGCCGTAATATTTATGTAACGACTCACGATTTAGTTGTACCCTAGACGGTTTTGTCTAGTGAGTATCGATAGTGGAGTAGTGTAGGGCCGGGCACCGCCCTAGTGACGCACGTGTCTCGCGGCCAAGGCTGCGTCGTGAAAGCTCGGTGTGTACATACCGCCCACGCTCGCGCTCGCCTCCCGACGCACACAGCCGCAGCGCTGCCTCACGCACACAGCCGCACCCGCTCTGCGTGCACAACCTTTACCGGCTCTGTTGCCAGGCTTCGTACTCATTGTGTAGCCTCTGATCACAACACCGACGCCTCTGTGTGAGTAAAATATGGATTGTTTACATGTGTGTTTGTTCTCCGAGCTTCGTAACTTGTTTGGACAAATTCTTAGAATCACACTAATGCCAGTGCGGTTTATCTGGCTTGAATTTCGTTGATCGTTCTTCCTTGTCATACTGACTGGACATCGAGAAACACATTAGTGCTGTGATAAAAATTCTTCGTCGACTGATAACAGCTCAGGTAGCGATAATACCTACATTTACATTTCTACCAAAATAAATAAAACAAAAACATTCTTATAAAGCATTGTTTATTTACAGAAATAAAGTAAGTTCGTTATTTTAAAAATAAGCGTGAACTGTTTTCAAACTGAAGTCAAAGTTTGGAACAAAGAGGAAAAAATATATTTTTGCATTTGATGATTGTTTACTGTGGCAAGAGATAAAGCTTTAATTAACAAGTTTAAAACGGTCCGCATTTCCGTTAACTCTACAATGCAACATGTTGTGACTTGTTCACATATAATCATATTCTATGCCTACACTTCGATAGTAATAATAACGATACGTACTCAGCATTACTCATTCAAAACTAAATAAACAGGTTTTTTTTTCTTTGTATTGCATCTAATCTCCATTTCATTACAAAAGATATCTTGTCAGGGATTGTGTTTTAATTCTATCTGAATAATACTCCTTCGTCCCTAAAGAACGGATCCCTTTGAAAATTCGATTAAAATCCAACGCTCTTAAAAGCATTTTTATTCCGGACTGTCATTAGGAAATGCATTCTCTTGTCACTTCAGAGCGCCCAGCGTATCTTGGGCTTACGTTATATTGTGAGCTACCCTTTACTGTGCCTACGGGAAGATGATGTAATAGGTCTGGGGGATCTTGTTGAGTGGTTTGATCCGAGGGTGTGGGTGTGCCCTTGCGTTGCATCTGGGTTACCGGGGCGCCGCTGCAGCCCGCCCCTGGCGAGATGCCGCGGCCTGACCTATATTTCGACAAGGTATACAAATAGAGCTTGTTTACTCATTTAAAGCAAATATTTACCATCCTGTTTTGTGTACGTTTGGAAATTGAGTTTTTTCCTGTGTTTTTGTGTACAGTCGATGTGGAAAATACTAAATAGTGTAAAGGTACATTGGAGTGGGAGAGTCAGGCTTCCGCTTAAGTTATGTTAGTGGCGTGGACTCACACGTGCACGTATGTTATTTACTGAATGTTATGTGTTCGACGGATTTGTTTCAACCTTATTCAGACACCGGACTAAACTAATTAAGCCCGTATAGAGTAAAATTTAAATGTGACCAAATTGTTGTGCCTGTGTATGTTACTCAAATTTTTGCTCTGCTGTTATGCAATAGTTGCCAAGTATTATGAAATGAGACGTCATGTTATGATTGTTTGGTGAAGGTTGACGAAATATAATATTTAGTAAATGATAATGACGACGTAGCTTATTCTTGTAAAGTTAGAACTGTTTAAATAGTTTATTTTTGGATCTGGAGTCTTAGATTCTTAGAGTAACAGATTAGGTAAGTGATTTAATATCTTAAAAGTAGTTTTACTTTGAAACAGCTCTCATAAAGATTCAACAAAAAGCAAGTCAAGCAACTATTACAAAGTAGGAGGAATTATAGAGCACTGCACCACTTTCCATTGCAATATCTCATTAACTAAATAAGTTTTAATAAGCATAAGCATCCTATTTTTTTCATAAAGTCCAACAGCTACCTCTCGCATTGCTCTGTCAAAGTTCTATCACAATCTATCATTGGATTACCTACTTAGGAATAAACAACAAGCATATTTTTCCAAAAATAGATTTGAAATTATATTTTTAGAAATGTCACTAAAATAAATATAGCTACAATACATCACTACCAACGTTAGCGTGGGTAACAGGAATCACAACAACAAAAAAAACTTTTTTGCAAATACAACCTTATCACAAATAAACTCCTTCCTTAAATTAACAAACTTTTTTTTGGTAAATTCACAAAACCCATTGAAAGTTATAAACAAAAGACTATAATGTTTCCCGATCGTTCTAATGACCCAATTTCAGGGTATGAATGATACCCCGGCGGGCACTAGGTGTGGGGGGGTGGTGACCTGCCTCGCTGCGGAGGATTTGTATGCCTGGGCGAGGTGCCCCTGAAAATGCAAGCCTCATATCAAAAAAGCCAGTAGTATATTTGTCAATTTCATTGGCGTTAGTGCAGTTTTCGTGTAACATTGAAGTATGAAATCTTTATTTTATTTTTTAGTGAATTATGTTAGCGCGTTTTGTTCAATCCCTTTTGATGCGTCACATGATTGTGAAAAGTCTTTATCTTCTATTTTCTTTTTTATACATGCTAGAGATTCTATGGAGTAGATGTACAAGTTGGGGGGCATATGCCTAGCTGTTCATTGATTGAAGCGATTCAATCGATTCTCTTGTATCTTCTGCGTAGAATGACAGCTATATTATTGAAAAAATGTACTAAAAACAATCTATCTTATCTAACATAGTCCTGACATACAAAAAATCATGCATCTTCCTCAAAAACAATTGATCGATTGTAATCAGTATAAGTAATAGTAGATTGAATAAAAATATTCAATATGTTATCAAGAGATAACAAAATGGATTTATGAATCAAGTGATAGCGTCGATGCGCAGTTTGTTAAATGCAAAAATTGTAGATAAAAATAGTTACATTTTTTTTTAATTGGGTTCATTGTTTTAGACCTTTTGCAACTTTTCTTCGTATTAGAAACATAAGAATTTCAATGCTACTCTGCTCCTTTTAATCATAGATGAAAAATTAAAATAGCTTTCTGGAAAGGGCTGAATTTTTATTATTTGTTATTTCAAATTGGTTAAGCCGTTTGAACGTAAAGATATACATACATACAAAAACACTCACATACTTTCGTGTTTACAATATTAGTATGATATCGACTAAGCGTAAATTGTTCAAATCTGAATTAATCACGTGCCATAGATATATTACCATAACATTCCCCTATAGACTAACAGCTAATTATCTTTGCAGTAAATATATAATTTGAGCTCGGAATCAGGCTTGCAGAATTAATGATTCAGTATTCGGCCTTCAAAGTTTGAAAAACAAACATTTGTAACATGGAACTATTATTATAATTTTAGAACAAAAACCCAATAGTTGCATTATTATACATGCATATAAGTAATTTATTCATTATACCTACCTACGATAAAACTAATTTAAATTAAATCGAAAGCAAGCAACCAGTAGGTCAAGCCAAAGGGGTATGTAAAACTAATCTGCCTTTTATGACCTGCCTAACTTGAGCTTCTAGATAATTCCACAAGCTATTTAAAGAAAATTTTTAAAGTTTGATCCAAAAAATGAAACATAGGTTTTGTAGGCTGGTTTTATGTAAATGAAATATAACACTTACAGTTAATTTAAATATTCAAATTGACCTAAGTATAGCTAATAAACACATTTAAAATTCTACGAATATAAGACTTAATTAACGGATAACTTACAAGCGCTAGAAGATGTAGATAAAATTCTATGAATAATATATTTTTAATGATATTATAGTATTGCTAATACGTAATAAAAATATTAGTGACTTATTCTAAGAAGAGAGAAATATCATTATATTTTATAGGTGTGTTATTAAGGTACTTAAATAAAACCTATAAATATGTAATTAATATTATATGCCCGTAGATATTAAAAAAAGAAACGACTCCAACTCTTTAGAAAATAAGTCTCTTGTCTCGAGATGTTTCAAAAATATTTAACTCACATGCACAAGACTCGTGGACTCAGAACAAGTATTCGTGGATCACACAAATGATTGTACTAGGCGGGTATCGAACCCTCAAATCGTCGCTCACTGTCTGTTTGGCTTAGTAACCAATACCATTGCACTCATCTATCCGTGCAATCAATAATATAATATAAAAAAATAAATGAAAACTACAATTAATACAAAATGGATATGCTTACCAAGCAACGAGAAAAAATGGCTTAATAGAAACAATACGGCAACCTTTTTCACTTTAAAACCGAACATTCTGAACATTAAGAACATTTTGTGTTATATCTATTGCAAAAGCAGTAAAATTTCTTCTCAACAACTTACAAACAGTGATTTCCACATTAGATATACATCAAGCTCAAACATTACCATACATAAAGATTTGCTAACAAGCGATCCAACGCCATTCTGCTCTCGTCCACTGCTCTGTATTACGCGGCCTACGCGACCGATTTTATCAATCATCGCTCGCCGCAAACATTTTTCTTTGAATTTATACAAGATTCGTATCGTAAACAACTTGTCTGAGTAGTGAGTAGAGTTATATAGAAAACTCCAAACATTATATTTAAACGACTTAGCCAAGGGCTATTTTGACAATCTTTATTAATAGAAAATGATTGAATGTATGAAAGTGACAGAAACAGTCACTTGACTATAGGAAACAAAGTGTCATTTCGATAAATTTTGTGACGTTTTCGCTAAAATTTCGTTAAGTGTAGAAATGTCACTTAAATCATAACTCAAAAATAAGGTGTTCGAATGATGATCATTATATGAAGACCCTGTTCTTCGACTATCATCACCCCTCTAATATGTAGTTGCAATTTTACCTACCAAAGCATTATAGCACTAATGAAGGGTTTTTATAAGTTTAGACACTTAAATCAAGTGAGTCAAACGGTCAGTCAGTGCGCTCAGGCTAACTAACCTTTTTTTTTTTTTTTTTTTTTCCGAACCTAACCAAAACCAGACATTATCAAATTTTTTCTTTAAATTATTTTATCCATTATTAAAGTATGTAAGTAAAGAATTAGAGAAAAAGTAACGAATGTATGTAAGTATGTAGAGATATTTTTCAATGCTAAGGAGGCATACACTAGCTTTGGGAATGCGATTTAACTTCCCCACCACAATTAATAGGCAATAATGTAAACACTCAGAATCCATGAGACATTAACGATATTTAAATAGATAGTTTTAGTATCGGTAAAGTTCAATTCAATTAAATATTTCGCGACAGCGTGCACTTGTTGCGTATTTGTCAACGTCGAAGGATTATCAAAGATGAATCTCACTTGCTCGAGGAATTTTAATCGCTCGAATTAGCACAAGTCAAATTATATTAAATCCTCCTTTTAAGTTTATTAGTCAACGACTTTGTTACTAATTGGCATGGATATTTTCATTATTCGTGTATATTTGCCACTATTTCGCGTTGCGTTTCGCAGCTTCATTAAAATTAACAGGAATATGCATAGTTTAAATGTAAATAAACTTTAGGACTGTTTATTTTACAGAATACATCCTATTAAATTTTCCTCTCGAATTTAACCACAAATCGTGTATTTAACATGGAATACGGGCAGAATAAATGCTGAATCATATTCACTTGAATGTTATAAAAACCGGTCAAATTAAACTAATATACACGATGTTTATTTGTATTACATAAAGTGTACTCCGTTTATCATTCAAATAAATACCAGGAGAGCGAGCTCATGTGTTTAATTAACTTAAGGTTGCATATTAATAGCGGGGCTGTATGGATCAGTGGCTGTATCAAACGGTTGGCATCGGCTGCAGGCCAGACAACATTAGTGGCTGTCACTGAGATACGATAATAGCACGATTAATTCGCCGGACCAACGATACAGAATTAAAAAGAAATACGAAAGGACTGCCCTTTTTTATGGACGATAAGGATTGGTTATGAGGTATTAGTAATTAATGTTCGATTACTATTTAAAAGGATCTTTTAAAAAAGTAATTGCATTTAATAGTAATCGTTTTGTTAACTCTTTTTTAAAGTTAAAGTTTCATTTTTAATGTCACTTTACATGACAAATATGGAGCAGTTTATTTGGTTCATAAAATCAGCATTTTAGGTAAGAAAGCCGTTGATTTTGGACGAGTGAGCAAGCACATAAGGATGTAAAAGTTAAAAGTTTTGAAAATATGTTTGATATTTTTTCCAGTCATCCTTTGGCTAAATATTTTTATGGCACAGTAAGTTATTTAAATAGTTTCAGATAAATGTTGAAAAAGCAATTTAGAATCAATATGAAACTTCAGATTAAGAATCCATGATTATTTTTATACAACCTAACTTCATGAATAACAATTATAGTTTGAGTTTCGTCTGAAAATAGCGGCTAACTGTCATTGTTAGCTGTAATATATAATTCCGGTGGGACTCAATCATTTGCTGGCAATAATTATAGCGTAATTAGTATGCTACGGGTTAATTGATGACAGCTGACCTAGTTTCTAATTCTCAAGCAGGCTTTGTTTGGGTATTCCAATCCTAATTACAACTTCAGGAATATATCTCGAAAGTATATCGTAGTAACTAATCTTAGTTGTTGCCTGTATCTGAATCTTATGTCATAATTTTTGTTTTAAAACCGTTTTGGTAGAAGGTATAGACATAATTTCGAATCGAAATAGTAGAAGACCTTCCGTTCTATGAGTGGTTATATTTTTGCATCTTCGAATCGGATCGGGGTTTAACTTCATTTTCTACGCATAGTTTAAAAGTTCTCCACACCATTCTGTAATAGGGTTAAGACAGCCTTTAACATAAAAATGTATCTTTTCCATATAGTAAAAATAATAAATCCCGTCTTTAAAATACTACGATTTGTGTGGATTTCACCTTCTTTTTGTACTCTCATGGTGTCCGGGTGACTTGCGCACGCGCAGACGGTAACGTGACATTTACACAGATTATTCGCACGCAGAACAATGGCGGAAGAAGAAAATACACATAAATAACTTTTAATAAACCGATATAGCTGAGTCATATGATTTTGGTTAGAAATAAACTGTGATGGGGGAAAACGTATTTTAAGAAAATATTGAAGGTTAATTATCATAATATTGACTTAAAACTTTTTACTTTAAAATGACATGCTAATGGAACGTTTCCGGAAGACTTTGATGTTTAATTTTTTAATCTCTGTAGGATTATATGCAGGTTTAATATTAACTAGGTATTTTGCATTGAATAGGCACAGACAGCTCCAACATTCTTTAAAAATTTGCACTGGTTAACTTTCATAAAGGAACAAGAAAACTTAAACAACCCGACAGTTATATACTCCGCTCAATTAAAAAAGTCTCTTGATAAAAACTGCAGACTAATTACGTCTCAGTTATCTACGAAATAATTTAAGAGCTTGGCTTGGGAGGATTTGGGAACGACCTATTGTCTTCTGGTCTCATAACTAACAGTTTAACAGTAGCTTTTATACAGTTACATGAAGAACAGTTACTTTAAAAATATCCTTTCTTTGACATGTCATAACAATATTCACATCCCCGAAGCTTAATGAACTCGTAATCGGAATACAATGTGACAATGTAACAGTGTATTCACATGCACCGTCGCGGGCTCAGCGCCGGCGACTGTTGGCCGCCGATGCTCTTTCGTTTGAACGCAGGTCGCTGGCTGTAATTAAAATAACTGGTAATGAGTGGCGCATTCTTAGTCGTGGACACGACACAGATGTATTGCCAGTACTCGTACATTCCCCGCCACCTTCTGTGTCACGAATCAAGTACTATAAACACGATACAGGATACTACGGGTGGTCTTACACTCCACTAGATATCTAACAAGATTTATATAAGGAAGTGCATTAAGGGTGCACGTACACAGCTCGCTCCTAATGAGCTGCTCGTCGCTTTGAACTCGTACCTATTTCAGTCAAAGAACAATGTTGCTTTGTCGTTCTGGGAAAAATAAATCTTCACACGGTGGAGCGTCGCGGTGTTTACTATGAAAACTTGCGGCTCGTGTTTCTTTCGTTACAACACGTATAGGTTTTGCAGTATTGCTATTGTTACATATTTCAGTTGACATTATAGATCGTCTTTACGTTCTCACTTTACAGTTATACAACTTGCTATACTAGCTGTCTACTACTCGCCTAGCCATCGAACCCACACAACTAACACAATTTTTTGGCACATCGCAAAGTATACGCAGACGAAGTAGCCAATAAATGTTTACGTTCGTTTCGTTTGTAAGGCCTTGATAGAAAATCAAACGTTAATATTGTACAGTCTAACAAATAGTGAAACTAAAATGTTTATCTAACCACTTCGCTCAACGCGTCGTTAAAAATATATCATGGCACGCACCAGACTGTAGTGCAAATGTAATGATAGCAATTTATATGGCAAACAAATAGAAACTAGACGGCGATGCGTAGGTTTGGTCGGAAATAGACTAGCGGCCGCCCAGACTGACCGAGCGCCCTCGCCAGAGCAATAAGAGGAGCGCGCGCTGCCACCGCGAGCGCGCACCGCGCCGCGCGCCGCCTCCCGCCTGATTAATTATGTCATAACATGTAATGGCTGCATGAATATCTGCGCTACCTACATTACTCTCCTCTAAATATATCTGTATTTATTTCAGACCAGCGTTAATGATGATTATGATCATTACAGGTGCAGATTGCCGTGCGACCGTATCTACGATCTACAAGAAATGCTAGAGCCTCTTGGAATTTATATACTGAATAAAATTATATTATCCTCGATGTATCAAGAGAAACAAGCGTCTTTAAATTAATCAGACGATAGACAGCCATCGCTCATCGTAAATCGGAAAATGTGAAGCGTGCGCAAGTAGAGTTGTTTACGAGAAGCGAACGAGCACTTGCGTATAACCTGAACAACTGATGGTTCCTAAGAGAAATGTGCAGAATTTTAAGTAGGGCTTTGACAGGCCAAGTAACAATAGACGTTAAATAACATACGTAGTGAGGTATCCAGCATTCTCTATAGAGCTTTACAACTTAATTATCTACACTCACTTAGCATACGAGTAATTTCTGCAAATGACTTGGAGGCATGTGCAGACACGCACCTCGGATGCCTTCCCATTTATTAAAAGTGGCCGTGACAGCGCGAAAATTACAGTACGGAGTGTACAGACTACAGTCGCATGTAGCGAGCTTTTTACTATTCTATCACGTTCGCAGTTCGGATGAAGTTTTTCTCTTTGTAGAGTCGGAAGCTGAACGACATAACTTCATGTTTACTCGATTTACAACAACTCGAAGTTTGCAAATGTAGTTTGTAAAACTCTGACTTTAGGAACGGTGTTTTCTTTAAAGAGGAGCTTACAGTCGAATTTAATATCCTAGATGATATTATTACAAGGCTTCATTATAAACGTTCAAAGGTCAACAGGCAGTATCTATATAAAAAGAGTATTTTGCTTATTAGAAGAAGTGAAGAACGTTATAGTGTGATCAAAATATCGTACATAACTTGCTACTTCAATAAATAGTTCATCGCTTCCAACATTTTTAAATGAACCGTCCAGTCGGCTTCAAGCAGACAGGTAATGTATTCGTTGCATATCATGTATTCGGTGTTCATATTTGCATGCAGTGGACGCAACCGCACATAATTCGGTATAACGCTTGCCCGTACAGGAATAGTCCAAATGGCAGACTATTATAAACTCAAACGCTATGTTGTAAATTATCACAGGTACAGTTGAGCTCACTAATGCATTGACACTGTCAAAGATTTTAAATATCGTGAGCATTGGATAGCTTAATAAATTCCATACAACCTATTATCAGAAACATTTGCGATAGTTCAATATTATGAACTATACATAATTTTTTACACCGAAAAATAATTCTAATTCTAATTCTGAGCGCAATTTATAATGATGCTTATAGCCATCGATTAGAGCTATGAGAACATTAGAAACTTTTTTGAAAAAACCCTGAAATCGAAGTAAGTGTCCTACGGTCACGTCTTAAAGTAATTTTACTATGGTTGTGTAAGCGAGACAGAGCGATACACGGCGTAGAGCGGCATCTCTCTTCCACACAACAATAACATTATTTTTACGTTACGGTTGGCCTCTTGGAGTTCCGAGTGTACTACAGAAATGTGACAATACTCGTATTATGCTGTAACGCGTTCGAGATTAGCCTGTGAAAGCTCAACACTGGTAATGCTGATTTTGTTTACGAGGTGTATATTCAACTGAAATGCTTTAGCAATAATGTCTGTCATTGTAATGTTATGTGCATCCTAGGATGTGATGGTCAAAAGCGTAAAAATAAGTATCAATGTATTTTCTTTTCGCATTATATTAAAATCTAGGTATAATCCAAAAAGGTTTTGGTTTAAGGCGTTTTAAGATATTTTTTCTTTCATGTGACTCTACTTTCGAAATTTCTGAAATTTTATTGTTTCTTATGTGGAAAATAACCGAGACTGGGATAGAAACCGATAATGGAATCTATTGACTACTTCTTTCTTACTCGGATAGGTCGTAAGTCTTCTTTATCATAGTGATTGCATAGATTATTTCAACAGATTATTAACAAATAATGGATCGAAAGTTAGACAAATGGAAGACAATGGAATGGATTATTATTTTCAAATAATTTATACTTTAGATCCAAAGTAATTAAGATGTTTATTTAAAAATGAGTCTAAAAAATACCTTCAGCTGATTTTTTGCTTTAGATTTGTATCTCATGCAGTTTTAAGTTTACGTTGAACGTTTTTGTGTCATGCAAAATTACACACAATTATGAAAAAAAAATGTGTTTTAGTACCTATGTTCTACGTTGAGTGTTCACACATTAGCAGGAATGCTTTGAGACATCAAGCATTGTATTGAAGACAAAATAATTCCTCACTTTTTTTTAAACTACTTTTTTAGGTTTTAGTTTTTAATTGTCTACTTAATCCTTTAACCAAGTTAAGTATATAGAGGCACTGACGTAACCAATAACAAATTACAAAGCAAAACTATATCAAAGCATCAAAAGAAAATTTTCATATTTTCTCTACTTTACAATTCATAAGTTGCTGGAAAATTTTCCTCTCTACCCCTTACTACCTACTTCAGATCAAACTTAGATTGCAAATAGACCGTATTTCAATAGAATATCAAAGCACAATAAGCTCCGGGTTTCTTTGGAGGCCAAGTGGTACTGTTACGGGGTGGGTTCAGGATGACTTTTTTAAAAAAAAGGAGATAGAAATTACTCTGAAATACTTTTAATTAATTAAAGAGTTTACAATTATAAAATATGTTCCGCGACGGCGTTCAAATCCACACTCCTTAATCTTTATGGAAAAATTACGAGCGGCGAGTAAATGCTGACATCGACTTATTGAAACTATACACGATGACACGTGTAAACCCGCGGTGTCATCGGTTTAATTTTATATTCTTGCGCGTGTAATTTAGGATATAACAGCCCCCCGAATAAAATGGAGCATCTGGTGAAAGAGATGTGAAATTTAAGATTAGATTCGATTTTAATCTACGTTTGCAAAGGATTTGAACGTCGTTTAAGAATCACAATGTTATTAGATACCGGTTAGTTATATTATCTTAAACTTAACATAACAATAAACAAATGTAGGTCTAGACAAAACATAGACAATGATAACAAGTATTTAATTTTTAAAATCTTAATGACTAATTACAATATATAAAGTACAGGGCTAGTTTTGTTTTGTTACTAAAATATTTCGCTTTAATGTAGTTGGCCTTGAAAGCGACAAGTCAGGATCGGCAGGTTCCTCAAACTCAGATAATTCAATACTTTGTTGAGGATAACCGCGACTAACTTTCTTTGTGTTATTACATTGATTGAATATTTGTATACAACAAGGAGGTTTAGGACAGATAAATTTCCTAGCTTTGTAAAGTAAATATAAGCAGAATATAGTGAAAAACATATAACTCAGTGACATATAATGAACTCCGTACTTTTGAAAGTGATTAGGATTTTCGATCTTATTTAATTCTTGTTCGAAGGAGTCCAGGTGCGTACTAGCTTGTAGCAAAGAATCTAAGTTATTAATGTTATTTAATTTTAAATATGGAAGATGCGAAAATGAACTGTTGACCCTATTCTTTTCACAGCAGTCGTCTTTAACAAGATTAAAGTTAGAGACAATTCGTGTGCTTACATTTAAGAAAACATTTGAAGACGGCACAAACTGTAACATCTTATAAAAAGCTTTGCAGGTTTTTGTCAAGGATAATATTCCCGTACCGAATATCGTTTCGTCAAAACTTCTACCATCGTTTTCACAAGATACATGACATTTACCTGGTTCAGATAGAACGTATATCCATCTATTATTATTGATCTTATGGAATAATTCGATAGACCCTTTTAACAGTTTAATTTCACAAGAACTAGGGATCTTATGAACTATTTCGGTGATCAGGATTGATTCGCATATTGGATTCGCGACACTCGAGTATACACTATCTAACTTACAAATATAAAACTTATCACTTATCACTTTGCACTTGTTTATGTCTTGCAGCGGCGAGTAAAACATATGATCAACAGTTATTGCAAGGTAAGGCCGACTAGGAGAGATAAGGGCAAAGGTATTAGGTTGCGTAATATCATAGGGAATAGGCATTGGTATGACATGGTATAAGTTATAGGTCTGAGGTAGTACGAGCGGGATTTTAATGATAACGATTATCTTGTAATTATGGATATAAGATGCCAGTTGCGAAACATCGATAAGGTCGTGAATATTTTGTAAAGATAAGGGAGACACAGGGAGTTCATAATACCTTGGCATATTATTCACATTCTGTTCAAGTTCGCTATAGAGCTGATAAGGACTAAGTACAGTGGGATGCAAAATATTCATTTTACTAAATAAAATCGCGTTATTAATATCCTCGATATCAAATGACAATGAGATGATGATACCTTCGACAGCATTAAGATAAACATTTATGTTAGATTTAATTTCTAGTTTGTCATTTGAGTTTGATAATATTTGGAAAGCATGGTCAATTAATTCGATGTTTTTATTGAGTCGACTTTCGTTTTCGTTTAACTTAGACATAGAGCTATTAAACGTCGTTATAGTCGATTTGATAACGTGGATATTATCTCTCATTAAATGAACTAATTGGTTTTCGTCCGATTGTACTTGGTCTATAGCTTCTGAGAATTTGATAGCGTCGTCCGAGTCTAAGATGCCGAAAAGGGTTTTCAAAATAGATCCGCCGGCATTGATTAAGCCTCGTTTAGACCGCTTATTATTTACCATCTGATTACTAAGGATATATGAAACCGACGAATATTTTTTTATGTTGTTTTCATGCTGGCTTCGCAGCGCTGATAGCGCGTTTAAACAATCTATTTGAACCTTAGATGAACTATTATTCTCACAATAAGAACTAATCCTAACGAATAGAGATTCGACTATATCTAAATGCGATTGTATTTTCTTAATGTCTAAGTACGTGACTATGTTCCAGTCATCGTTGGTAAATTTAACGTCGATCATTTTATCAAAGTATAAACCGGAACCACTTATTATTGGCGTGACGACTTGATGACATGTGCACGCCGCAACAAGGTGCCTGAAATAGGATTAAGTTATTGTATCGTCTAGAGCTAACTTTATTTCGTCGTAATGATGACGTACATGCTTACGATTTATGAGAAGAGTCACGGTATGATTCCCGTTGATTTTAATGATTTTATATGGACCCTTCCAAATTGGGGACAAGGCTTTATTTTGTTTGTGGTGACATTTGAGATACACTAAGTCCCCGACATTGTATGTGATAGGCTTAGCGTGCGAATCATAATGACGTTTAGACCTCTCTTTAGAGTCTTGTATATTTTGTAGCGCTTTTTGTCTACTGTAATACAACCTATGATTTAATACTCTAACATAATCTGTGTAGGTATTATTTTCTAAGGTGTCTATGGATTTAGGAATATACGGCTTAAAACCCAGAAGTAATTCAAACGGTGAGTAGTTAGTGGTAGAGTGGACATTCGAATTGTAAGAGAACATGGCCGTGTTTAAGTACAGGTCCCATGTATGTGCATTTTCGTTGACAAAAGGCCTCAGATATTCTTTAAGTGTCGAATGGCTCCGCTCTAGTGCACCATTTGATTGCGGGTGATAAGGCGCAATAAGAATGTGTTTGATACCGAATAATTTACTGAGCTGCTTTATTACCTCGGAACTAAAATTTGTACCTTGATCGGTGACGATCATTCTAGGGATTCCGAGGTGCGAAATGAAATGAACTAATTTCTTAGCAGTCTCGTCAGCTGAGCACGTTTGTAACGGATAGGCTTGCGAATATTTCGTCAAGTCATCCTGAATGGTGAGAATGAATTTATATTTGAATTCGTAAGTTTCCGGCAGAGGGCCGACAATGTCTAAAAATAATTTCTCGAGTGGCTTCGTTGCTGTAGAAGTTATAATCATTGGGGCACGATTAGTTTGGCGTAGCGGTTTATTTATCTGACAAGACTTGCAATTTTTGACGTAATCTTCAATGTCCTGGCGCATGTTTTTCCACCAATACATAGATTTAATTCTTTCTAACATTCGTGCGATGCCGGGATGACCGGCAGACGGTAAATCATGATTGTCGCGAAGTATTTGTTTAACCTCATCAGGTGTAGGAAACAAAATAGAATTTTTATAAATATTAACTTTAATGCCGCTATTGTGAAAAACGTAAGCTATAATATTATAGATCTTTGTATATGAAAGTTTTGTATATGGGTCGGAGAAATCTGATATAGCGAATTCCTTCTCCTCTCTATACCAAAATTGTATCATATCCCGATATTCAACTAATAATTTAAATATATCTTTGTATGACATTTCATCATAGTGATGCAACCGCACGAATAAATGTGTAAACAAATGACTATCGTTTGATGTGCTATACAGGGTATAGAGTTCGCGTTCTATGTCACGAATATTAGGTTGACTTGTAGATAAGTCTATGATTTCTTTGCAATACGGTACCGAATCGTCTAGGTCGATTGCCGTAGGATAAGTTATTAATTTACATTTGGCCTTGAGTAAAGACTCCTTGTGCTCTTGAATTACAGTATCAAAAGGAAACGTTGACTGTCTTATGGCTTTTAGATACTTCTCGTAAGTGTCCGATGTAGACGGCGAAGGACAATTGTAGGGCGACATATTGTCGTCGATAGCGCATACGGGGCGATTTATTATATTGTTATCGTTTATTAATGGGAAGCGTGACAAAGCATCAGCGTTACAATTTAATTTACCCTGTTTGTGAACTATCTCGTAGTCATATTCCTCTAATTTTAGACGCCAACGAATCAATCTAGATCCGGGGTCTTTGACGTTAAATAACCAAACCAAAGGTTTGTGATCGGTAACGATTTTAAATCGGTAACCGAATAGATAGGGCCTGAAGGTTTTTACACCGAAGAGAATAGCCAAAAGTTCCTTTTCGGTAGTGGAGTAATTACCTTCGGCTTTGTTAAGCGTTCGAGACGCGTATGCAATAGGCTTGTCTTTGCCTATCTCACCTTGTGATAATATGGCGCCTACCGCGTAATTAGACGCGTCAGTTGTCAAAATAAAAGGTTGACTAAAATTGGGATACTGTAGGAGTGGAGCTGTCGTTAGTTTTTGTTTCAAGATATTAAATGCGTTCTCCTGATCGCCCGACCAATTAAACACGGCGTCCTTTTTTAAAAGGGAGGTTAAAGGTTTAGTTATCTTTGAAAAGTTTTCAATGAAACGCCTATAATATCCTACTAAACCTAAGAACGATTTAATGTCCTTTGGACATTTAGGAGTCGGGAACTGAGTTACGGCCTTGGTTTTGTCTGGGTTAGGATAGACACCTTGATCCGTAATCATGTGACCGAGATATGCAACTTCCCGTCTTAAAAATTCGCATTTCGCAGGTTGCAATTTAAGATTAAACTGACGAAATCTGTCAAAGACTAAATTAAGCTTTTCTATATGGGATTGAAGGTTTTCGCTGTATATAATGCAGTCATCTAAATATATGTAACAGTGAAGACCTTGAAGACCCGATAAGACGGTGTTCATGAGTTTTTGAAATGTCGCAGGAGCATTTTTTAGACCGAATGGCATTCTGGTAAATTCATAGTGGCCGGAGATTTCGTTTCCTACCACTGTGAAACCAGTTTTGGATGCGTCTTTTGGGTCAAGCTTTATTTGATGAAAGCCACTTATAAGGTCGAGTGTGCTAAAGTATTTTGAGTGGCCTAATTGGTCAAGAATATCGGTAATTAAAGGTATGGGATATATTTCGGTGACAGTCACATCGTTCAGTTTCCTGTAATCGATGACTATCCTCCATTTCTGTTTTCCCGATGAGTCTATTTTTTTGGGCACTACCCAGATAGGGGCACTCCACGGTGATTTTGAAGGACGAATAATATTTTGGTCGAGCATTTTCTTTATTTGGCTCTCGACCTCCCCTTTGTGGCATTCGGGAAAACGGTATGATTTTGCATGTATAGGGGCAGCATCTCCAGTATTAATAGAATGTTCAATAGCGTTAGTGCAAGTTAGAGGCTCGCCCTCAAGATAAAAGATATCTGTATAGTTTGAACAACACTCTAAGAGCCGTTTTGTTTCCTCAGGGTTTAAATGTTCTGTTCGAATAAGATCGAGCACGCGTTGTGATCTATCTGAGGGCATATCATCTATATGATGAGTGATTTGGACATTGTCACCATTAACCGACTGGGAAGGTGTTGTCACGCTCTCGAAAGGAATTAAATGGATATGATAATTTTTAAATATTATTTGAGATTCAGTAGTATTGAGTATCGAAACGTTTACACGATTGTTTGGTTTTACCGACACAATACAATTTGCTACATAAACTCCTTCGGCATACATATGATCGAGAACTAGAGCTTCCTTCATTGTGTTTAACTCGATTAAAGAATTTGAGACAGGACATTCAACTATGGCCTCAGAACGAGGCGGGATTACATAGATAGGATTACTAAAATTTAATGGTATAAGATGACCTTGTATGAGCAATGAATTTTGGGAGTACTTAATATCGCATTCAAGTTTTTGTAAAAAATCATTACCTAAAATACCGTCGTAATTAAGCCTCACTTTATCACTAAGAGCGTGGAAAACATAGCTAAAGGAAAGCTTAGATTGCGACGAAAATATGTATTCAAGATCCATCGTAAATGACCCTAAGGTCTCACAGTGTGAGTCATCTTCACTGAGACCTTTAAGTTTGATTTTATCATTAGATAAGATAGGCATAGAAGTGAATTGTCGAAGTTTAACAATACTAACGCTAGCTCCCGTGTCAATAAGGAAACATAGAGGTTTCTGTGAATATTTAGTGTTAAGGAGTATATGAGGCAGAGAGATTTTAGACGTTTTTATTTCGTAAATTGGAGTAATGGACTCCCGGAGTACCGGATTTTGAAGCTTATTAGAATTTAATGGGACAGAGGTTTTAGTCGAAACATGTCCGGATTTATGTGAGATACAATAGCCTTCATTTCGGGACTGTTTGCCCTGTTGTATGGCTGACGAAAATTTGGAAAGGCTGTCAGTTCGGGGCTGCTTACCCTGTCGATTAGCCAAGTACGACTGACCTTCGGTTTGGGGCTGATTACCCTGTCGCATGGCCAGAGAGATATTAGATAGACCTTCAGTTTGGGGCTGGTTACCCGGTCGCATGATCAAATTATTTTGATGTTGACCTTCAGTTTGGGACTGGTTACCCTGTCGCATGGCCAAATAAATTTTAGGTTGACCTTCAGTTTGGGGCTGGTTACCCGGTCGCCTGGTCAAATGATTTTGAAGCCGACCTTCAGTTTGGGACTGGTTACCCTGTCGCATGGTCAAATAAATTTTAGATTGACCTTCAGTTTGGGGCTGGTTACCCGGTCGCATGGTCAAATGATTTTGAAGTTGACCTTCAGTTTGGGACTGGTTACCCTGTCGCATGGTCAAATAAATTTTAGATTGACCTTCAGTTTGGGGCTGGTTACCCGGTCGCATGGTCAAATTATTTTTGGATTCGTGTTTGAAGAAATTGGAATGACGTCGTGAGTTTGAAATGTGAGGAACGTGAGATTTTGTTGTGCCTGAAATATGGTCGGGCGCAATGTGGCACGCAAACGACACCCGACTCTTTAGTTTAAATCGTCATGTTGTTCAATTTCTTCCCACGAATCAACTTGATCAGGCGACGACGTTATGATATTGTGCTGAACCGGAGGATTGTTCTTCCTAGAATTGTTATATTGGCGCTTGTAACACTGGGAAATATGATGTCCGGTCTTATTACAATATGCGCAAACTACATCTTTCGCCTGACTTGGTTTACTTTGAGTTCGAGAATCTGAAAAGGTTTGGGTTTTGGCAGTAAACGAAGTTGAAGGCTGAGACAAAGAGCGTTTCTTTTTTATGCATTGACTTTCCAAGTGCCCTGTCCTATTACAGAATGTACAATTTTTTATAGTTTTTGGGGAGACCTTGAGAGTGAAGTTGTAAATTTTCTCTTCCTCAATAGCAATATTAATTGCATCATTTAATGTTTTAGGATTTCTGCTTCTCACCATATTGCGTAAACTAGAATGTAAACCAAAGGTGAAAGTATGTAGAGCTAGGTCTTCCGTCATTGCAATTCTACCTGATAAGTCTTTTTTAAGAGTCTCAGAGTTGTGTATCTCGGACTGCATGTCGGTGAGGCAGGTTTCTAGGCGCAGAGCAAATTGTGATACCGATTCGTTCTCTTGTTGCCTACATGATTGCAACTCGAAAAACAAATGGTTGTAATGTTTCCTTTCGCCGAAATTTTGGCGAAGAAACGACTGTAAAGATTCAAAGTCCTCGAAGACCTTGTTTGAGCAAGCTATCTGAGCCTTGCCTCTCAATTTGGAAAGGATATATTTGAGAATGAGCTTTTTCTGACTCTCGGACGCTAGACCTAATGCATTTTGGCAGTTCGTTAAAAATGCAGGCAAGGTTTCACGATCTCCCTTATATGTGTCAATAAAATCGCATAGAATTTTGATAGGATATTGTTCGCTAAGGGAAATTTCGGATTTACTCATTTTATAGCAAATTTGAATCCTCTAAAAATTTATAATAGGTTCTCAGTTAGACCTAGGACAGGAATATGGACAGGAACTTGCAATAAAGTGATAAAATATTCGACTCACAGCAGCACCGCGAGAAGGAGTGTGGACATCGCCGACTTCTGGCGGAGAGGAGGTAGGTCGCACTTGCAGGCAGCAGGCAGCAAGCAGCAACAGCAAGACGACCCACACCGGGAAGCTTGTACGGCAGCGATCCGGAACACCAGCAGGTAAGTTCTTCAGGTGAGTGTTTGAATAGGCAGGATGGCAGCAGCAAGGCGCGACTACACCGTCAGGTAAGTAATACGAGCTGGCTCCGCCACGTTGTGCAGACACGCGCAGAGAACACGTGGCACCACGTGTTTGGCAGCAGGCGGTGTCGGTAGACGACGATATTGGACGGACTATAACCTCGTCGTCGGTTTAACGTTGGATTTCAAAGTTATTAATGCACACACACACTGATAAGAGCTGGTATGAATTCGTAATAGTTCTTAAGAGTTTGTAAGAGCTTGTAAGAGTTTGTAAGAGTTTGTAAGAGTTTGTAAGAGTTTGTAAGAGTTTGTAAGGGTTTGTAATATTAACACGCACTCCGTAGTTTTAATAGGATACTAGCCAACGCTTGTTAGTATCCCACTTCTGACACCACTGTTACGGGGTGGGTTCAGGATGACTTTTTTAAAAAAAAGGAGATAGAAATTACTCTGAAATACTTTTAATTAATTAAAGAGTTTACAATTATAAAATATGTTCCGCGACGGCGTTCAAATCCACACTCCTTAATCTTTATGGAAAAATTACGAGCGGCGAGTAAATGCTGACATCGACTTATTGAAACTATACACGATGACACGTGTAAACCCGCGGTGTCATCGGTTTAATTTTATATTCTTGCGCGTGTAATTTAGGATATAACAGTACGATCGGTGATACCCGGTGTTTATTCAACTAGTTGTTTACTGCATTGGAATCGATTTAAATGTCTCCTTGTAAGCACAAGAAAACAAGTTGTTTAGATATCTAATATACAGGCTGTTACAGAAGCGCTCTTTACTGAAAAGGTGTAGAACCGAAAAAATTAAACATTGTTTTTGACTTGGAAATACTTCTTTGTCGCAATTTTTGCCAAAAAAATATACCACAGATTTGTCTTAAATTGTATTTTCATCAGCAAAAAAATAACTCTGTTTTTAATAACCCATAAATAACATTTCAGGGAAATCATTCCCCTCACCACATTGCTAACGTAATCATAGATTCTGAAAGTGAAGATTTTTGTCTCATTTATTAATTGCAATTGTATTGTACTAGCTCGAATAAATAAAGCATCTATATAATTATGAGGTAAGAGTAATTATTTCCTTAAATTACTTTTTCCCAAGAGGCAGTTTTCAAACTTACAAAAAAAAATATTTAGAACACCCTCTATATCCTCAGAATATTTAACTAGCCAAACTTATACACCAATAAATTCGAGGAAATAAAATAACAAAGAATAAAGTTTAAAAAATCATATTCGAACAATAAACGAGCGTTGGAAAATTGTAAATAAAACTCTTGAAATAACAAAGAAAACATCAGAAAAGCATTGTAATCGTCGCGTGAGTAGGTCAATAGGTCAAGCGAACAGATTCGGTCCAAAATCGAACATTGATTTAAATAAAGTTAATATTTCACGCGAAGCTTAACATACACGTATCGTAAGTATGTGTTAACAGTATGTCTACAACAAATAAAAGTGCAATTCGTGCCAAGTTGTAAGATATTTGTGATAAAACGAGGCCATCGCTGTCAGGAGACTGTTTTATTTATTACCTGTTTATGCCTTTCCTAAATACAATATAAGTTGTAGTAATACAATGTTGTATAGAAGTCTATAAACGTTCAGTCTATGCTTGGTCAATACTTTTTTAATTTTGGATATACGAACAATGATGTGAAAATTATGTTTCGTGCTGAATAGTTGGAAAACAGCAAAAAGTGTCTTTAAACTAGTCAGATATAAAAATAATAAAATGTCAAAACTTTTTTTAAAAACGTTTTTAAGTTGAAATCGCTCAATTCGTGAGGGAGCTATGATGCCACAGAAAAACGGACAGGCAAATCAAACTTACAACACTCCTCTTTTGACGTCTGGGATTAAAAATAATCAAGCAACAATTGCTCAGTGATCTATTGAAAATAGCACTAACTAACCGCGTCGGTACAGAGCATTACCTGCAGTCATTCGCGTATGCGTGGGTAGGCAGACGTCTGCACCCTGTCGCCTACCGCACAGACGAGTCAACAAACTGCTCTCGATTCTATACATCAATTATATGTTATTATATCTAGACAAGTATTTTGAAAATTGATACCAAGAATATTCGAACATAAACAGATTAAGCACTTAGTTACAAATGAGCGAAAGTAGTAAGTCCCTATGGTTCCGTCTCATGAAATATATTAATTTAATAATAATTACTTAATGAATTTAGGTTTTGCCAATGTTTTAATTAGTAAATATTCGATGAAAATATATTTTTCAGCATTTTAAAGGATCTTATGTAATCCCGTTTCTTGATTGTTAGTTTTTGTTTTCGAAACTATTCCTATTAAGCATATTTCTATACAAAATATTTGGAAATTCATTGTATTGGCCGTGAGTGTTCCGCCCCGTGCTGAATTTCAAATTATTGTATTGGAAAAATCCTTAGAATAATTCGAATAGTACCATTTAATCCAATTTCCATTCATTCATCGGCCATTGTAAATAGCAGAATTGGGGCCCAGTACTTACAGTGCTGTCGTCCAAACAGTTGGCCGAAATATAAAAAGAGGCATAATATATTTTGACGAAGTATCGAGGTATCGTTCCTGTACGCAACCCTGACAACAAGTAAGTACTTATTCACTCGAATTTCAACCACTCACAACACTCTTAAGAATAAAAAGACTCAATTTCAGGCACAAGTAGTTAAATCAAGAGAAGAGCGATTTCTTTGGAATCCTTCAATTAGGCTTGAAACACAATTGATTGTCTAAATAATTGGATTCTTAAGAAAAATTGTTTTTCTCAAGGCGATGTTGATTAGAGGTATATTTTATCATTTAAATTATCTTTTGTTTTTTGTTTCTTTACCTTTTAAAGTAACTCACGCATGGAAACAACATTGATATTAAATTACAATAATCATGTCTTTAATTTGGCTTTCTCTTTGATTTATCTTCCACGTTAATAATTAAGAAATTAATTAAATTAAAAATAAACTTCATTAGAGTTGTAATTGTTTTCAGGGCTATAAAGGATCATAAAGACTGGACCCTTATTTTTAGGAACTTTGGAAGACATTACTTTAATATGAAAATAGGTTTTGCATTTGTTTTGTTCAATGAGCATAATAATAATCTGAGTAAAATAGTAGATCACATGGTAGCTATGCGCAGGCGCACCTGCTAGCGTCACGCACCGCGACGATGGGACCGGCCATTTAAATTGTGCGCGCACGCACTCACTACTTGAGTAAACATGGTGTTTTGAAATTATAATAATACCAGACTTCAACTGTCATACTGTTTGCAAGTCTTATTGAGCATTGATCACCAAGCTTTGATCACTCAGGGTTGGCAGTTCCAAATTTTTATTTGGTTTCCACGTTTCCGTAAGATGTTAAAACTTATCGTTTGTCAGTATTGATAATAAATAGCTTTATTTAATTTATATTCGTTAAGGCATTAGGAATACAATTTAGATTCTTTTTTCATACAGAAGTAGTGCTTAAGAATAGATGACCTCTTTGTGACTTCCACACGCCTCTAACTATATCTTTTACTCAACATTTAATAATATAGCATACTGCCTTACCCGAATGGACTGAAAATATTTGATATGTATGAGAAATCATACAATTAAGTTTATATATAAAGCGAGCTTAGGAAGTAGATTTAAATTACAACTTAAAACAAAAGAAACCTTGAAAAATTTATATTAATTCTTGATTCCTAGAAAATAAACAAATAAAAACGTAATAAAATAATTATAAGAACACCAAATTTAAAACGATCGCCTCAGAAAATACTTAAGCTAACATCTACTAGTTCGAAATGCATTAAAAGGTTTCGTAAGATGAAAAAAAAACACGTTTGATTCTCAGTTGCGCCTGAGTGTGGCGAATCGATCGATGGCCCTTCCCGAGTTCAACGCTTATAGGACGTAGAGTACTCTACACTTTACTATGGTCATTCCCTACAATACGTACCTACTGTTTTTCTCTCATTTATGTTTTATCGAATTCAAAGTTTTGAAATCGATTTCTTGGGAGAGCAAAATGTAGAGTCATGTAGAGACAGTTTTTAGTTGTTATTTTTAGGATAGGGCTTCTAGGATATTAGCTTTGTATTAACTTATTTTTGATAATTATAATATTAATATTCGTATGATAGATAGAGTTAGATACTTTTCGTTACTTTACCCTTTTCGGATAATGTCAGAATAATTAAATTAAGCGCGAAGTTGGGAATTCCATTAGCAACTTATTTTTAAGTACGAGTACCTACATCTATGACCCAATAGCTTAGTATAAATGAAACCACTTCTTTGACAATAACCACGTCTAACTGGTCGTTAGGGCCCCTCCCATTATTGTAGGATAATTCTTTTTAAGGCTTATCTCGGTAACTGTTTCTCGAACACAATGGAAACAACCAGGATTATATCCAAGTGCGCCGCTACTGACAATTGTGTTTACAAGTAAAACTATTTCACCCTTTTTTGTAACAACTTCAAATTAACTCAAGTACATGTACTAATGTATTCAAACATTTTAGCTTTTTACAAGCATTGCTTTCATCATTGTGTAGTCGGCATGTTAAGGAATGCTTTTATACAAACTAACTTGTAATAAATGTGTAAGGTAGCATTCAAAACGAGTAGACACTAAGTGTGGAGATAAAAAGTAGAAAGGTCTCAAAGGTAGGTATCATGAGCTCGAGGCACGGCGTGACGTCAGCGACATAGAATTATAGAACCGGTTCCAGAACCTTTCCACTGGAGATGTGTGTGGGAAATACCTGTTGTAGAGAGTTGATGCAATTATACACTGCCCAGAAAATTGTTACCGATGAACACGGACACCTATTGATAGGCTGCCACGAGAGGAAACCACCGACGCCCTGATTGAGTGTTTTCAACCATACACCGCATCACCGCGGAAGTAAACTTTCATATTATGTTGAAACGGCGAGCACTCGTTCGACAACTCTACATAACAGCATCTCTCGGGCTGATTGATAACTTTAGAGGCGTTTAACAGTTGCATTGCATCATGACTTTACGTGGCGGAGCGCGACGGCCGGCGGCGGAGGCGCACGCCGGACCTGCGGCCCTGCCGGTGCCGACAACATTCGGTGGCAACGGCCAACGCTCACACAAGAATTCATTTCGCTCGAGAAGTGTTCGGTTTCAGTCTGGCACGACGAGCGCTCATATTGCATTTAGTATTTATTTATGTATCGGTGGAGCGCAGGTTCTATCGGTGGCGGCGCCGCGGGCGGTGCGGCCCGGCGCGGGGCCGGGGCCGGGCAGGGGGAGGGCATACTTACTACGTGATTAATCCGCACCCCCCGCGCCGCCGGGCGCTCCGTACTCGCGCCGGGTTTCCTCGTCCCCGCGCCTCACGGCCACTCACTACGCACGGGGCTCCGCGTAGTGCCGCCGCCAGTCGCAGCGCGACCCGCGCCGACGTCGCACTCTATTCCGTTGCTTCGTCGTCACATCGACCCATGATATCATTCATGCTAATCTCCGCCCGTTGATTTTCCTGCCGAGTGACCGCAGTGAAACCGGCGCGCTATACCGCGAGTGCCGAATGTTCGTGGACGTTACGCCCGTGTACTTTTCCATCGGAATCCGAGCGTACGAAACCAGTTCGGAGTGTCGGACGGCGGCGCCTTCCCTCGGATGAGATCTCCGACCGGCAAGCGTTGCTGTGACCCGCGGCCTGCGATGCTGCGCCCGTGACCGTCTTGCGACAGTGCCACGAAACGTAAGGATCTGTTAGTTGATTTGGCGACTCGCGTGCACGGGCCGCCTTCCTATTTGCATGGCGCATACGAGTGGATTTTATTTTCGTCTGGCGAGCAGTGTGTGCGTTAGGCGCGCGCGTGTGTGCGGCGGCGCGGGTGTGTGCGCCGCGCGTGTGTGCGTGTTCCGCGTCCGTCAGGCGCTGCTCCCTGCTGGCCGCTTTATTTAGGTTGTTTCCGAGCGTGTCGGCAGCCCACCTCTCGCCAGCTTGCTCTGGTGCCTGCTGCCTGCTGCTCACTGCCCTTACATGCGTTATGCTCAATATTTCGTGGCTGAAGCGTCCATTTCCCCCATATTTACATTCAGTTCAGTTCTACCTTTATTACCCTGCCAAGTTAACCTTGAAAACACTTGAATAGTTGAGTGTAACACGCAGCTCGTAGGTATATCGGTGGTAACAACGTTAGAACATTAGGCTCTCTACCTAAATGACACGCGTTAACTTTCAACATGATCATTATTTTATCATAAGACACCGGTAGCATTTTAGACGTAACGTGTCTTCGTATCTGGCACGTCGTGGCGTGAAAATAACTAAACCGGTCTTATATTATGTCAATATGTTGGAAACATTATAATTTTAAGCATTCGTTACATGTCAATGATCTTACGTTGCACGTACAAAGTGTGTGTATGTTGGTACCTACAGTTTTATTCTGACACGGCGATTTTACCTGCAGTTATGTGTGTGACGAGGCAGTGTTTCTTATTAATTTCCACGTGATAGTCCGTCGTTAAGTGTCAGCTAATTAGCATATGACTGAGTGTCAGTTTTATGTGTCTACATGCTCTACTATCTCCACATGACCTCAGAGTAGTGTCTCTCGCGTGATTTAGGTCATTCGGCGTTTAATGGCCCTACACACGTAGCTATAGGCCGCTAAGTTATTTACAAGTATCTTTGCAAAACATTCTAACATTTATCTTGTTTAAAGTTACATAAGTGTGAATTGAAAAATAAGAATACATATTTATATGCTATTTGGATACATATTTTAAGTACAATTCGCGTAATAAGTATAAAATGCGTTTTTCAGCTACTTGACAATGCCTATATGTTAATTGGTACCTCTAAAATCACTGTTTATTTATCGCAATACATACACTATGAAACTAGTTCACTTCTGGGTAAAATTAAAAAATAATTGCATAGCAAGATCTCAACCATTTACTTATCGTCATTTACCTGTAGAAGATAAAAAAATATCTTTAAGATTCAATAATAAACCTTCGCAGATGACATTTAAACGAAGAAAAATAATCTTGATTGAACAATCCCAAGAATCTCAGCGTATTAAATTCCAAGAAAAAGTATTTATTCTCTCATGTGACTCTACTATAACAACCTTATTTATCAGACATACTAGAGTGCGAACGAACAATAACAGTACAAATTACTAATTAAACATTACAATTATTGATACAAATAAATGCCTTGTAAATCCTGAGGTTTAATCGTTAAATAATTACAGTGACAATATGATAATTCGTTATCAATAATACAATACAGTTTCAATAATTGATGAGTTAAAATTAGATCGAGTAGGAAAATTACGTATAGTGGGAGTTAGGTCGAGAGATAAACTTTGAACTCACAAGTGAGTGTACACGCAATGCTACGTACTACCGCTTATTTAAATATCTTTGTTGATGATAAATGAAACAAATATAATGGAACCAAATGAGCACACGCCTAGCTTAATATTAAAAAGTGACAGACATATTTTTAGCAATAACCTTAAAGTACTTGCTTAAAAATGTAATTGGTTTAAATTTAAAGGCAAAAAAAATGTTTTTACAGATCTTAAAAAAAGTTTCATTTAAAATATATAGTTCTAGAAAATACAAAATGGAATTTTGAAGCCTAACAAATAGGTTAATTTTGTGTAACCTAAATAAGCAGTGGTAGAGTCAGTACTTAGAACTCTACTCAATATCTAAGTAGGTAATATTTTAAATCTACTCAATCTGTACTCATAGCAATGGTTTCTAACGAAACTATTTACTAAAAATAAAAGTAAATTAAATAAAAACGTTTGATTTGTAGATAAAATAAGTAACACTTCGCATACAGCGAGTTAGACCGACGGTTTAGAGTAAAAAAAAATGCTTTTCTCGTCCTTTTTTAATTGTTTAAGCAATCAGACAACTATTCTATTAAACTCCTTCAATTCCAATAAGTAACACGAATGAAATGTATAAAATAACAGCAATTGTAACACAATAATCGGTTTCATAGAACTCTACAATTATCATGCAAACATCGTTCGAAGAACAATCTTTATCATTACATCCATACGTCAAAACAGAACCAAACATATCTATTCGAGAGATAAAGGCTTACAATACATGTAACAAGCTCAGATACTTCCAAAGTGACGTAGAACATGCTTAAGAAGGATGTGAAGGAAAACCCAGAGATTAAAATGATCTTGTAATGGTTAGACATCGTGACTTGTGTCAACTACTGAATCGATATCAGTACCCTTCGTTTTTAAACCAGAAATTACGGATTATGTTGTGATACAAAAAACTGGTATTTTTTTTAATGTTTTATTAGAGAGTTTCAAAGGAATTCTCATAAAATTGAATAAATATTGGCTTCTTCAACCAAAAAAAGTTTTCTTTGGATGGGTACTTAGTTTTTCAATTACAGAATGAAAACTATTTGCTTACGAAACTGTCATAGCGAAACATTTTATCTAAAGACTGAATTACAATAATTTTTAATATAAGTTACAGTATCACATGTATTCATGATACTGTACTCAAAATAAGACTTGCAGTACTGAAAGAGAGCCGGTCTACATCTCTACAGTATAACTCTTATTTAAAAAGGTTTAAAAAGGAGGCCATAATGTAAACAAAGAGGTTAGAAGTTTCAAGTGGCTTTTATCCTTTTGCAGGTAACAAAATATCGTCAAGAGACAATATTGTATGTTATTTTTATTTATGCGAAACAAAGTTAAGTAGGTGTCTTTATATATACAATTTCCTTTAAGTTTTCTCGGAATTGATGACTTAGTCTGTATGTTTAAGTTACCTAAGACAATTTAATAAAATGCCTGAGTACAAGCTGGATGCATTATGATTCAATTAATATTTATTCTGATTCGTAAAACGATATAACCTCCAATGGCAATACCAATCAGGCAAAATGAATTAAAATTAAAAAAACAGGTAACATTAAAGTTTTCACAGCTCTTCTATTGAAAAAAATATTGCATGGTTTAAGAATAGCGCTCCAGTCAGTATTTACAGTTTTAATTGTAATAACATAACCGTGGGATTGCACTCAGGATGTTGATAAATAAAATACAAAAGAATTTACACACATCAGCAAATTTATCTTTTCCGAGCTAAAAACCATGTTCTAATGCGGAATTCACTCTTTTTACTTTGAAAAAATAATTATAATATTTTAAATGAATGATTTTAATATCAAGCTTACGCAGGTAATCAACTATCAGTGAAAATGACTTATCTACAACCTTATATAATTGCAGATATTAATCTCGAACAAGTTCACGATGAAATTTAATTGAATACATTTTGTATAAAATATAAATTCGCTTGTAACATGTTATTACCGTCAGCGTATTAACAAACTAACCGTAATTGTACTCCGCTAAGGGTGCATGATACCTATTAAATAAACGAGGACCATTTGTCGGATAACAAGCGGCGGTTGCAAAGAAAACAAAGAGGTATCATAGCTTGTGTCACAGATAATGTTACACACTCACACACGCGGCGGTTCGCATGTGTACGTAGGGGCTGTTCGTGCATGTGTGTGTGTTATCAGGCTGCAGCTACCGCGCCCGCCTACGTACCGATATCTGACGCTATCAGCTGTATTAGCCACGATAATACCTCGCATACCTGTATTCGTATGCATACACGTTTTATTTTAGTACATAGACGCATGTATGTATATAAATAGTTAACAGACTTGAATGAACGTTACGTTTCAATTGTACATAAAACATGTACGGCAAATAACGAGCGGGTCGAACAAACAGTGCTCTAATACTATCTGATTACTTTGCTAATCTGTTGCTGTTCTTGAAGTCGGAGCTGGAATGTTATCATTGTATCGAGGAGCGTAGTTGAAAGGTTATGCAATGGAAATTTAAATGTTTATTGCTATCAATTCTGTTGATAGATTTACATGAACCTTCACAGCAGTATACAGTTGGTTTGAAGAGTAAATCGCCGTTTACAACCCGACAGTCAGTTTAAAATCGTTCTTTTTTTAATGTTGTATTCAGATATTCAGGCAAAAAGTTTTGTAATATTCCCTGACAACTGACTGACGGTCTATTGGTACCTAAGTTGAATTATGATAATGGAAATTGATAAAATAAATTACTTAATTCGTACATTTTATAGATTAAAGCACGTACATCTACCCCACCTTCTGACGTTAATTAAAACATAATTTTGACAAAAATGAAACTTTTCGTGCAATATTTACAATGTTACAAACAATGTTACAACCTACAATATTATGTATCATACTTATGAATAAATTAAAATTAACACTATTTATTAAGTAATACAAGGAAGGATATAATAATATATTAACGAAAAAAAATAACACGAGTATTTATTGAATGTATTATTGAGTTGGAAATCCGAATGCCGTTTATAAATAATTAATGGTTTATGTATACCTAAACATGTTTGATGGAATATTTTAGACTTAACTGTATCTAGCATGGTAAAAATACTTGTAATTAAATACCACTGATGTAAAATGAAGTGTCAGTGACGAAGAAAGTCTTGTAGAAAGACAGGTAGAGTCGCGTAATCGTGGCAGTTTGATAAGCGTTCTTCTGGTTCCTAATACATATTCGAGAGTTATAGTGATCTATAACGCTCAGTTTCTTTTTCAAATTTTAAGTACTTATGTAATGGACAACCCGTGTAATATTCAACATAGCATTGCTATAATATAAAAAGCAAATTCTCTTGAATTAATCTAATAGCTACATTCATAAATGAATCCTAACATATTTTCTTAATAGAACAACATTTTTACAAGAAATATTCTCGTCTCTATGCAAGCCTGAGCACCGCTAAGTCTACATAAGCATGATATGTTATACAGCTCATAATTAGTGTGTAATACGCTGTTATACGGTGAACTCACAATACCGATCGTGTTAACGGAACGTTCTCACAAGTGTAAGAAGGCGGTATCTTATTGCGATATATAAACAATCAAAGTGCTTCAGTGTTTCATATTACGCGGTCCTGAGTCGCGACTCTTTGTTATCAAATCCACTCACGAGGCCACACAGACACACAGACAGCTTCAACTCGATACTTTTTCACACCTTTCTAGATGGACACACGTGTAAAGGATCACCAAGGATGTCCAAGGCGGTTCAATGTGCACAATGAGCTGAACAAAAAATATATAAAATATCCTCAAAATGAGCGTCAAAAAGTTAAATGCTTATAAAACTTTAAAGTATGCGACAAACACCAAAAGTGTTTGAATAAAAAAAAAATGACTCGTTTGAGTCATATATTGATCGTCTTAAGGCTAAAAAACTATTTTTAACAAGACCCAAATGGAACCTTCGTAATAACTGTCAAAATTAATTACCACATAAATAAGTTTTGGATTGTAATTACCGGGAATTGTTCCTACAATAATGTATACCAAATAATACCTACGTCTTTTGTAATAATTGATCAATGGACTCATTTATCAAGCAATGAATTGGAATAACGATCAGTTTTAATATGATAATACATTTCCTATATTTGTGTAAATTGTCGTTGGACACATGCACATATTTCATAGATGTCACGAGGCAAATCTGAATGGAGACGCTCGCGTATTTGTTTAACAAAAAGTTGACCGACGAGTTTTAATCACGAGTTATTTCTGGTTCGACTGAAACAATGAAAATCGTGAAACAATTTGCATTTAAATAATATTCATTACAAACACACATTGTTGCAAGGTAAACAATGATTATATTAAAGGGTGTTGTTTGTCAACACGGCCCTTGGTTGCTTGTTTGTACTGTTACCTTCGTCTCAGCGAATGTATACATCTGCTGCAAACAATGAAGGGTATTTTACTTTCTTTAATTGACGGACATTAAAGGTCTATCACCTTTTATTTAGCACGCGTCACTCTGTTTATTTACTGTTAATTGTCATGTATTTAACGTGACAATTATCTACACCATTGACGTAATTGTCCATATCTTTTTAGACAGTTCCGTAGCCATACAAAGCCATTTTAAAAACATTAATTACTAATTACTCTGTGATTATCGAACCGGTATTTGTAGAGATAAATGAAAATTTTAACTAACTGCGTAAATACTCGTGTATGTTGGTACATGACGTTTATTTTTAATTATTACGGCATTTCGTAACTGCCATCTTATCCTATGGCATTTGTTAGAACGGAACTATTTGTATATCTGTTAAATTATAACCAGATTAACTTCTTATATTACTCCCGTGGCACAAGTTTTACCAATAACCTTACCTTACACTATACCATTTTACTCGGATTCTTACCGTTTGCTTACTACTTACTAAACTTATAACCTTTGCAAGGCATTATCAATAACAATAAAACACAAACTCTACCTTTTTTATATTGTAAGACATATTTTATTACACGTGATTATTATTAGAGTATACCAAAGTTATAATACAGAGAATCTATAAATATATTCTTCATATAGTTGGTAAGGACGGTTTTCAGTCCGAAGCCAACGTAATTCAATATTCCTCTTCGAGATTGCAAATTCCATGAAAATATCTCGTATTTGTTTCGCTTTTTAACCGTTTCTTGATTTGATCAATACTTGACGGTTATAGGAAAGGACAAATAGATTCATTATATAATGGATACTCTTATTGCCTACATATTGACATCTTTCAACTTAGCATGCACTATCTAGGTATCGTACTCTCCCTCTCATTAAGTCTTAGTCTGTGTGTATGTGTGTGTAACAAACTATTTTGTCTAAGAATCGAATGTTTCCCTTCGAAATATAGTTTTTGCTTTATTGTTTTTTTTTTCTTTACATTAAATTAACAAGCAGTCTAGTATTACCTTCTAGGTATATGCAAAGTTAATTTAACTATATAGATGTTTTATGTATGGGGAATTCCCTTTGAAGAATAGCCGGAAACCAGAAAACAAAAGGATAAATGATATTTTTATAACCATGAGGTTAATTCTCTATTGTAAATAAATATATAGTATTAAAATTCCTGCGACTTCTGCCAGCTCCAAATCAAAGACTCTTATTTTTATATTCAGTAGCCTTCTTCCTCACCAATCCAATTAAAGTCTTAATTCTAAAACAACAAAACCTCTTTTCGCTTATTAAAAGTATCAAAGTTCTTTACATCCATAAGATTCCGCAGTAAGCTTGCAAATTTATTCAGAATTTAAATTGTCCATTAGTATTTCGTGTGCACTTTGCGTTACTCTCGTAATTTATTCAAAACGCACTTGATCAATGTTGTTGACCCGCCATCGAGATCTCCTGACAGTAGTCCGATCTAAAAATACGACTAACCTCCTTATTCTGAATATTTTAACATCCACCTCTCGTTTCGCTGTTATTTAGCGTGTTGCCAGCGGCGATATTTCTAAATACACGTTTCAAAAGGTCTGTTTTGGGGTATTTTATCGAATTTTGTAATATATTCGGCGCAAACTCGCTTCGAGCCCTGAAGTATTTTTGTAATAGAGATCTACAAGCTTAATATAAAGATGTAACTTTCAAAAAGACACACTTTTATAATACATAATACGTAACACTCGCTTGAGATTTGTGTACAAACAATACAGAACTACTGTGCCTCAGAAATGAATAAAAGCTCGTAATAATTGAATAAAATGATTAGGATTAAGTAACTGGTTACATTCACAGCTCCGTCAGTCTAATCAATGGGTTCGCAGCGCCGGCGCAGCGATTACGTCACAGCTTTCGACCACACTGTAGTAAGATGTTGCGAAATACGCCACTTATGCAAGAAGTACGCGATACGCAAATACGCCAAGTGAGCGAATGTTGCATGCCCGGTGTTAATATGTTGCTGTAATGCATTGCTGTCGTGTTGGCCTACTGGTGCAATGACCGGGTTTGCTTGATTCGGACCAAAGCTTGGAAAACAGCGATTACTGATAATTGTTCCTTCAGTTTTTTTTAAATAAGCCTATAACGATAATAGTTACGTGAGTCAGTGTAAGCATATGCTTTGGCTTATTGCAAAGATCTGATAAAAATGCTACAAAGACACAAATAAACATTTAAAAAGAAATCCGCAATGAGCGAGCATCGTAATAAGCACTCTTTTTCCTGTTGTAGTCGTGCATTCAGTTCTATCAACCGAGTACAGTGATAGTGATTTGTTTAATTACGGGTTCAATTGTTATTATAACACTGCTCTATATTCTTTCGGATCATTGAATCCTTCTTGAATTTGTAGACATTTGAATATCTAGCATGGAGGTTGTGTGTTTATAGTACTTTATAGAGACACACTGAATGCTCTACATTTTCCTTAGAAAACACATTTAAGAAGATATTCTGTCCTCTTCTATCAGCTATCAAGTCGCTTGACAGGAAAGAGACACAATGCCATATTGATGGCTCAAGGTCAGATTAAGGATCGTTTTGTTCAAATCGCGCCCACATTATTCATAATCTCCTTGATAGTAGATAAGAAATATTCAATGTAGGTATCTGTCACAAAATACTTAAAAAATATAAGTACATTTCATACGTAAACACTAATCTCTTTAAGTAATGATTAATGCGGATTATAAAAACATCAATTAAACGTTTTTTTAGTATCTATTTCGAACGTAATTCTATATCTTGTATTTGCTGACAACATTCAATTGTTTTGCTTTATTTAATAATATGAAAAATGTACAAAGTGCGCTTTCAATGGCTGATAAAAACATTCAATTACAATTTATCAATAGTTATCAGAATATTCGATATCAATACAATTATCTAGCACGAGTTGAGTGTGGTATTTTTGTGACTTACGTATTTTTCAGATATGATATAGGAATCTGCTATATCTTGACTTTTATTCAGGTTTTTATACCACGAAATTGTGCCTTCAATTGGACACGATCAATATATCAATGCTTCTACTTTACATCAGATGATAAAGGTATTTATCGAAACGTAGATATGATCTAACAAACATATTTTTTTCCTGAAATCTGTTTCATAGACATATTGTGCGTATTTTTTTTCCAATTCTACATTCAAAAGTTTTCAGTCACGTATTTATCTTTATCTTTATGCTTTTAATCTGTGGCTTACGCTTACAATACGACAAGGATTTAATATGGTATTGAAAAACGATGTCATATCAGAAACTAGATAATTTAGGAAATATAATTGATTTTCCTCAAATTGTATGGCTTCTTCTTCTAAAATTCCTATCAACGCTTATCGTACAATAACGTAAAAATAATAAGGAAAAAAAATTAGTTTTGTTGTTGGATTTAAAGTATGAACACAGAGCTGTTTGATTTGAATCTCGAAAAGGAAAATTGTTGGCACATTTGCACAATAATTGTTACCAAATAGCTACATCACTGCTTAGACTCTACTCTACTCTAATCCAGTGTCATCTATACAAATTCTATCAGAAAATATTAAGCAAAGTGATGTTAGATTTAAACGTACAGACAGCACGTGCCCAACCCTTCGGTTCGTATTAATGGAAAGCTAGTTACTGCAGCGAACAGTAAGGATAAGACATGACACATGCAATCATGTGTATTATGCAAGGTAAATGAGTTTCTAACGATATATTACGACACCTCAGTAATAGGTTCAACTGCGACCTTAGAAAGGCTTTTTATAACATTATGTTAACCTTGCTCATGTTTATTAAGAAAGTAGTCACATGAACTCAGCTTAATAATATAATGTTTAAAATTCAAAAATATAGACTCTTAGTGAATTTCTAAGAGAATCTAACTAAAATGAAAAATAACGATGACAACAATTTGGTATTTGACTAAACGTTGATAATAATAAATATGTAATAAATATGTTTAGTCCGGTAGACAGATTTCCTCACTCAAGAGTTAGGAAGATTTAAAGCACTAAAGATGATGAAATTTATATGTTTATGTTAAAATCATACTGTTAGGTAAGTGACGTCTCAAAGATTTTATTCCACTGCATCCCTTCATTTTTTGTTTACAAAATAAAGAGAAAAACTTATCCCTATATATTTTGGAAATCTGTCTGACGGACTAAAAAGTTTTTTTGTCAAATGTCACGTGACGTAGTCTTGTCTCCTCCTTTCTTTGACTTTTTATGCGATTTTTTTGCAGAAGTGTCACTTGTCACTAAGGTTGCATAGCCTAGTGTTACTATGAGAACTTCATTATATTTTGCAATCAATCATTTGTTATTGATCACTCTATTTCATGCAAGCAGATTATCTGTATTAATAATTACGTTAATTAAATTTTATCCAAGATATTTTGATAGCATGTTATCTTGTAAAAACAGTGTTTATGAGTATAAACAAAAGACTTACATTTTGTTTACAACTGACAGAGAGAGAGATAGAGCGATATGTAAGTAGCTATTTATAATCAAAGTAAGTGTTGTAAAGTTGTTCTTGAATATCAAGTCCGTTTAAAACAGTTTTCCACTGTTGAATATCGTTTTTCAACTTTATTTAGCATCGTTTAAAATGTGAAACACCGTTATCGGGTGTGACTAACAAACTTGATATAAATACATAGTCGAGAACATTAACTTGCATTTATTTATCGCTCGTATCAATGATGGATCCGATAACCTTAGTGTAAATTTTCTTTATCAATATTTTATCGATTTTCGGTGATATAGATACGGTTTTCGTACGTAACATGTGTCGATGGCTAAATTTACACCCTGTTATCTGAAAGACAGCCTACAGCCGGATGTAGAGCAATTTAAAATGGTAGAAATAATTTTGACAGAAAAAATACTGAAATAAGTTGCACATTTATTGTATTTAAACTATATATTTATTTACCTAAGTATATGACACAGTTTCTAATTATGTTTTGCTCTTTATTCACAGATAGGTAAAATGAATAAACAATTGACAAGTATTCAATTTAACATTAATTAAGGAAATAATTGATATTATTGTATAGATCTGTCATTACGAAATATAAATGCCATTTGCCTCATCCTAGTTTAATATTACTTAATGAGGAATCATTGTCATCAATTGTATGAAATCATTGTTAGTCAGGTAAAGTTCGTATTAATTATTATTTGGTGCTTATAAGTCGTTATAAGTACCTAAATGAAATGGATAAATAATGAAAAGTAAAACAATTATTTTCCTGGCGGTTAGTTATAGCCTGTTGCAATGAATCACTGTATTAAAAGTATATTCATTTAAGACTACCGTTACAGTTATAATGATGGCTCTACATTACAAAAGAGTGTAACGTTGTCGCCTTTAAAGTGTGGTTATTTTACTTTCTTGTTTGTCTAAAGACTTTATATTTGATATTGGAACGTTACAGAATCTGATAAAAGATTTCAAGCAAGACTTCTGACAGTTTGAAAGTAGGATGTATGTAGAGTGTATATCTGTGGTGTATATGTCGTTGTCTGTGCATGTGAGGCTGTGTTCACGGTTAGTTAGGCGCGCACGGCGGTGGCCGGCGCGATAGCCGGCAGCGGCCTTGCGGCGGCCGCGCCAGCCTCGCACGTGTAGTGTGAGCTGCCGTGACGTCAGCCGCACGCACCGCAACACACGTTCAAGTTCAATGTTGCCTATTAATTTTACCGTGCCTTACCACCAACTAGCACTAGCAATAATCGTCCACTGTAAGCCAGCCCGCGCAAGGTCGTCTGCGAACATATTATACTGTTGGAACCTTGCTCTACAATATAGCGTTTAGAAAGGTGAAAACTGAACTCGGCACGCATGCTTCGTGCGTCGTGAATCGTTTGTTTCCGGAGCTTGTTGTCGCTGTGTTGACACAACATATTTACGTTCTCTCGAATCGCAGTATTGCTGATTCTGGGTATCGTTTTGAAAACAGTTTGCGGCATCTTCCTCGCTCCATTGAAGAGGGCTCTTCCTCGAAGAACGCGTGCGCGTGTATCAACAAGCGCATAGCGGCGGCCGGCGCAGGCGCGCGGCGTGTGCCTCCATTGTGACGTCACCACACATCCGCGTGCGTCGCTCTCACTTCCAAATATTTATTATTTATGCTTCCAATTGACAACGCACCTTGTTTCTATGTCGACCTCGACCAATAGGCGTTTCTGTTGATAGTATCCATTTAAAATGTCTTGGTTAATTGTTTCTGTTTACAACGCCGGTAAAAAGTAGAATTTCTTGTTAACTAGGTGATTCTTCATCCGTGTAACTGTCAATGTTATCTTAAATTAAACGTTTAACAAGTACCTACCGTTGGTAGTGCGCTATTTCTTTTTATGAGCATTGTATTACAAGCAATTTATCAGAGAAAAACGAAGAAGGATGTAAAAGTTTTTAGGTCAATTACCTATTACATATCAATAACTACATTGGTCGTTCTACCAAACTTTTTTAAGCCTTACCTTTGGCCTTTGAAGGCCTTGCATTATAAAAGAAAATATAATTATGCCCGAGAACAAGTAAACTATGAAATCCGTCTTATATGTAATGTAAATCTTTCTTTTTTAGCAAAATGAGTTGCTTTAGGGTTTTGGAGAAAATTATTCCACAGATAATCAACATTAACAGACATACTAGTCTGCAAATTAGTGTATTAGTGTAGAGTAATAGTGATTTCAGTACTTGAATGAACTAAACGTATCATCAATCATTTAGGTGATTACAATAATGTAGAGCTTCGATACATAAATCACAACTTTGTTTTTGATAGATTATTTTCGTTCAGTCTGCATGTAGTTGTTTTTATTCGATACTTTAGTAGGTAAATAAGTTAGCGAGTGTGTACGTGACCAGCGATATCAAGCGGCAGAAGTTTATCGGTGAAATATTTAATTACAAAATATCTGTAAACCGCACTCAGTCAAGCGAAAATATGGAGCAACGAGTCTGTTTACAAATTAGTCTCTCAATTATATGTCAGTCAACAGAGTTTGTCGAGGAACTGAAATAAAAGAAAAAACTCATCCATCTTCATCCAGGCGGACTGGCAGGCGGTTCCGAAAAAACAAAACCGACACAGCTGGTCTGTGACGTATAAGTAATTCAAGCAATAACAAATAGGTTAATAATAAAAAGCTAGCCTCCACAAACCGAGCAGAGTTCAAAGTTCGCAACACTGCAATAGCTCAAACATCGATATAAGAACGAAGTCGAGAAAAACAAATGAATAAAAAAACAGTCGGCAAAGAACTGAAGTCACATGATCAGCTAACAAGGTCCAGTTGATAATATTCACTTGGCAACCAGCTGTTATAAGAGTTATCTTATCTGACCCGATGCTGGTTACGAAAACAACCAAGTGATATTAAGCGATGGCCGAATTCTGTCGAATTAACCCGGGAAGTGCACATACATACGTCCGATAACAAATATATATTGGATATCACGCATTGTTTGTTATTCAATTAGCTTTAGGTACCTATAAATTTAAAGACAGATACATCAAATCTGGAATTATTATCATCAGTTAGGATTTTTCGCGAATCGACTCTATCTGCTTAACGAAAAGGTGTAGAGTTATATATCACGTTTTGAAACTGTTTGTGTTTATGAATAGGTCTTCATCTTCTGAACACGTGTCCCGTTGAAATCTATTTTAATAAAAACCGAATTCATAAACATTGATAACACTATTTGTTTTCAGTATACAGATAAATTGGCATCGGGTAAATTTATGAAAACAGAATGGTCCCTTACATCACTATAAGATTGTGTGTAAGTTTTATTTAAAAATAAACTCATTTTCAAACGCGGAATCAATCTGTAACTTTCACTTGATCTTGAGCTGGCTTTGGACTGTGTAACATTGAGTTGTTTTTTATTACGTATGTGTTTTGGTTACTTCGTTGATTTTGCCTGTACTTGGAATGGTGTTATACTGCTGATCCCTTTAATAAGCTCACATAAAACTCACTTGAAACGTGTAATTAAACATGAACTTTCAGGTTTGCTTGAAAATATCTGCCTCTAATAATGCCTACTGACCTTTTGTAATGTGTATAACGTTAAAAAAATATGAACTTTTGTGGATATATAGTTTGTTGAAAAATCCCTGGGTTGAGCTAGCGAATTTTCAATATATTAAACCAATATAATATTACAATTAGAAAGGATCATCTTTTAACGAAATATAGTTGTGAATAATGCTCTCAACAAGTTTATAACCTACGTATAGATAATTTCAGGGGTGGGTGTTAACAAGACGAATGCGGTTGTTTAGAATAAAACTCTACATTTCAACAGTGGCTTGTCGCTAGGTATTGCGTTAATTTCAAAATGTAGGGTCGAAAGTCCATTTAAGACTGATTGAAAATAGAGCTTACTTTCCGTTAATGTCAACAATAATTACAGCGTCAACCTCATTCAACATTTCACTTACTTAACTTACTGACAATTTATATTAATCAATGTGCGAATTCAATCGAGCCACAATATTAAGCATAATGGCACACAAATACACTATTACGTAATGGTCCGATGACTATTCATCACATACAACAATGTCCGGTTCCTGTACATATACGAAATGTTGCTTTTGGTATTTTGTAGTGTTCAACTGTTGTCTCTACAAAAGCTAAATAAAGTTAAATTACAAGCCACAAGCCTACACTTCGCATTAGCAACTAAATACTCTTTAAATACGTTAACAGATCCATTCTCACAATTGGTATTCTGAGAATAAACACTCGGAACTAGACACTCACAAGTTCCGTTCGTTCGTCGCAATTGGCAACCATCTTATTGGTATACCAATACTTTTATGGCGACAAGGCCATTGTAATTGAATTTGGCATTTGCTAATCACGTCGGTCCCTGTCGCCGTTGTCGGGCGATCAATGGCTGCGGTGCGATGGCGTGGCTGCAGTCACCGCTGCTTAGCATACAATCGATGGTAATACCTTCTGGCAGGTTAGTCACGCGGCAACTAAGATCTGCTCTTTATATTCAAGGGAGGACAGCGCTAGCCTACGCGTGTAACAATCACGAATGGAATCTAAATAGAGAAGCAATAACTGTTTACACGAGGTCACCGCTGATATGTTTGCAAATACTTATAGGTGTTGCAAAATAGGACACTCGAACACTTGCAAAGTAGACACATTTATCAAATTACTTTCTACTGAGTTTAAACCGTGCATGATAGCGACTTGTTTGTTTCGTGGCTCGATTTTGATTAATCATATTGGACACATAATAAGATTTTAATTAGCAACAACAATCGTTGTTGTTCCAACGAGGTGTGACCTTTCGCGAATTAATAATAGTAGGTATTATAGCGACACGTCTGAATGCACGACTAATTTATCTATAGAATTTGTAGAGTGCAGATGTACGTTAATTGTTTATTTGTGTGTGAGGAATGAGCGAAGGTGTGTTTGTAAGTTTGTATGGTCCGCGCCGCGCCGCCGCGTGGTTGGCAAGCTCGCGAGCCAAGGGAAAGCACTTGGCACATTGGCAAAAACACCGTCTATTGAGCATTGACGCGACGGTTTGATTGATCGTCCACTATTCTTGGATAAGCGCGCTTATTATCCCTAACTCTTTGGCAACAGTCACGATACTTTTAACAAAATACATTGTTTGTGAAACATTGTGATTCCGAATTTTAGTTCACGATTTTACATTGAATATTTCTTGTTAATGAGTTATATAATCATTCATAATAGTAAATTGACTGGAAGACTTATTTCTAGATAAGTGATTTGAGTAGAAAATAGAGGGAATCACCTAACTCTTTAAAACACCAAGATAATCTTTCATACCTTTAAACAAAAACATGGACATGATAATACTAATAAAAACAGGAAAATATGTCATTTACGTAAATATATTATAACAAAGTCAACATATAAATATAGAACGTACGATCGAACATAGTTAATACTTAGATAAATTAATCGATTTTATAAAAAAGAGGTTTTAATGGATTAGATACGTAATAATAAAACTCTTTATCTCTTCAGGGAATTTATTTACGTAATTTAACAATAGCTTAACGAAAACAAGGATAATATCGGTTATTTATAAAATCGTGTAACGGGTAACTATCTTATTTTGACGATATATTAAATTATATTCAGTAAACCTTTACTCAATACTCATACATATTTTAACATTTTACCTGCTGATTAGAAACAAACATAAATACGCAATAATTCCAGAGAATATCGTATCATAAATGACGTACATTCTAAACGTTATCAATAATCTGATAAAACGAAATAAAGTTTAGTTTTATACATAATATGTAGGTATCTACATTTATCCAAATCGAATTCGGCCATTCAGTATGATAATAGCCCAAATAATTAATCGAAGAACAGATATATTAATCGCGAATGATAGCAGTATCTATTCTTGAATTAGGAATGCTAAAAACTGATTCGATAAATCATCAATTGACATTCATAAGTAGGATATTATACAGTCGTATTAAATGAAGAAATATGAATAATGATACATACGGCAACTGGAGTCAAATGAAAACAGAATGTTATAAGGTCACGGAAATTGAAAAAATAAAACTTGTAGCAGTGAAGCTCTTAATGTCATAGTTTCCAGGGGTACATCACCTTTACACGTGCCGTTATGTTTACTTATCATGTATGTAAGTGGTTCTGCGGCGCTACTGTGCCGTACGCTGTGCTGCAAACGTCACGCGCTCGAGGAGACGGGACCGCGCCGATTACGTCACTCACATCCCAATGATTGATCACCCCTGATTTTAACGCCGAATAACTCGTGAAATGAATCAACTTTATTTTAAACGAACCGCATTTCGTGGCCTTCACATTGTCCTCTAACAAGTCTTTTCCAAATTAATTTCGCAGACCACGGTTCAAAATATCGTACGAATATGGATGTCGGACGACCTTTACATTTTTATTGGTTGAAATCGTCGAATGCCAGATAAGATAGTGTTTGTACATTAAAAACGTGACAGTAGATGTTATATAATTAGATACACATTTCACTATTTACGAAATTTATCATCCATAACCAAGTTACGGCAATTTCTTAATTACTGTGTACCGTGAATTGGGTGGGGAAACATTTTCTCAATAAATCGATAACACGCTTTGTAAATAGCTCATTACTCAAATGTTTAACTAGACAGTAAGACTACTTGAATACTTGTCTCGGTTTCAGAAATATTATTCCATTTATCAAGATTGTTTTGCGGACAGTGTGAAAATAGCTTACCAGTGTTCGTGAGAAAACTCACGAAGCTTGACAGAAAACTGTTTCTTTTTTTTATTTAACACGTCAATGTCCGCGGCTAAAGTGCTTACAAGTATTTTTACTTGTGTCGTAACATGTTAATGTTATTTTAAGTACAAGGGCCAAGGGATACGGAGATTCATGCTTCATTATATTTTCAGCTTTAGGATCAATGAAAATTATGTGAGCACACCTTTTTATAGTGAATAGGTCCTCACAGTTAACGCACCGATTCTCTTCCAAAAATAATAATGACATAAGATTATACTAGATACCTGTACCTACTATACAGATGTTTGTAGAATGATAACTTGCTTACACTAAACAAACTAATATACCTATGAATCTCATAGTTCTTGCAAGTCATGTCAACTATAAGTCAAAAATATTCCATTTACTCAAATTATTTCACTTCTAAATAACCACAATGCAGAGGCAGGTCCGCTAAAGATTTTATATAAACGGCATAGGAAATAAGAATTAAAATAGACGTGACCTAGATTTGAAAAGGCTGTTCTGTTCGGCTTTCGTGTATCCATCCAATGCAGCCTAAAATAAAGTCCATTTAGCGAGGGCTCGTGTAGGCGGACGCTGACACGCCTGACACTCATCTACCATCCACACATTTTAAACTAATGTTTTGTTTACTCTGAAATTCCACGAATATACATTTTAGAGATACCTTTTTTTTTTCTAAACAGGAATGTTTTTATTATAACACTCGTACTTTTACTGCAATGCGATGAAATTCCAAGTATTCAAAGGTTGCTTTTGCTAGACATTGTTTTTTTCTAATTATGTATGTACTCGTAATGTAACGTTTCTGAACTTTAATAAAATATGAAATAGAATTTTCTACTTTATAATGATGTAACGGTAAAAGGTCAGAGAGTTTGATCTAGTAAAAGGCAAATTAAACATTTGCTTTACATTTAAACCTTGACATTCAAGTTTTGTTTGAGCCAAGTTAATTTGTACTCCTTTGAATCCCTGCGGGCTTTAGCATGACCTTATAATTAGCAGGATTTGGAATTTTTCAACAGTCGTTTATTCATTGCTCGTTCTGTGATATTATATTGAAATGTTTTTTTTATATTGTAACGTACAAGACAAATCTCGAAACATGTGAAAACAGTTTTGTATAAATCACATATTATAGTATACCGGTTGACGTAGAAGAGTGGGCGACCTAGCCAACCAATTATACGCCAAGCCATACTTTATGAGCCAGTATGATACCCACAATATAACTTACAAACTCATTTAATTATAGCCAGCAAACATTTATTCCCAACACGTTTAAAAAAACGTACAATGTCGAGTGAACTCACGCTCGTTCAATGGAACAAGTGTGTATTGACCACATCATTATTTAAATAAAGAATTTACACATCACATGATACATTCAAATATTGGCCCACATTTTTACGTTCACAAGTGGAATATTGATTACAGTGCTGTTCGAATCACATAATAATTAATTAAATCAATTAACGCCGCGTCAATGATAACACAATTAAGCTAGATTTGTAAGAAAATTCTAATATTCAAAAGTCGGTCGTTGAACTCACTAATTGTTGCTAATGCTGCACCAATTCGATATTTTTACGCCAAGTAGATATTTAAATTTTAAATCAGCCACGAAAAATCGTTTGCCCTAAAAAGTATTTCAAGAGCGACTGAAGTAACTGTTAACATCGAGAGCCCACACTCAGCCGGATTTATCCAGTCTTAGACATTCTAAGAATTCATTCTAGAAAAAAAAATATGATTGAGCTGGCAACAACATGACCTTACGTACTTAATACGTCTCGAGTAGGGATTGTACTAGATAATTGAAACCGCCTTAGGAAATACAAATTAATCAATGCTCAGTTTTTCATACAATTCGCTTGCCATATTGATGGCGCCTGTGCACACAGGTGGGGACACATTAACACAACATTGTCGGTGTGTCGCCGCGTGGGCGACGGTGGCCGCAACTTAACAATAATGGACACTTACAGGGTTGTCACAACTTAAATTACTTTCCTAAACTTTTGTCTCTAAGGTATTCGTTGAGGAAAATGGAAAAGAAAATCGCCGTTCAATATTGTTTTTCAAAGCGTATTCGAACGCGGCGGTTATGTAACTCTGGCATAAACTAAAACTGATTTAGTACTGAAATTATATTTTTACATTTTACGTTCACCGCATAATACACGTTATTTACGTTTTTACACACGATTTATCTGACAACCCTGACTTGTATGTAAATAGAAGTCGGTGTAACGTCGCGAGTCGCTGGTGTAGGCGGGGTTGTTTGCCTCGGCTCTGCTATTGCGTGATACACTCAATAAAACTGTTGTTGGACTCCAAATTGATCGTTTAAACGAATAAACCGCCTCCTTGTAACTTCGACGTGGCCATCAGAACAGCAATTACGCAGGATAATTTGGTTCGCCACCTTGTTAAACGTATCTTTAAACTAGTGATTGACTAGAGATCTCTCCCATAAAAGGCGATTTTATCATTTACTCTTAAAAACTCTTTCATATTTCGAGGTTAAGGTAAAAATACAGACCAGAATTCGAATAGAAGTCTATTCCAGTTGCTAAATTATTAAAAGGGCGTCCTGCGACAGCCTTTGCCTGAATCTGTTACACAGGTTACACTGTATAGGTACCTACGTGCGAAACAGCAAACGAAACTCGAAATAACTGTCCTTAACAGACCGGAGCCGGTTTCTCGATACGATACAAAATGCAAGTTAATATTATAATTAGCAATACTGCAATGCAATTAACACGTCAGTTGCCTTTTTACCGCAAACAAGTAATATTGTGGAAACTCGGGTTTACGTAACTGGCGTCGCGTGACTAGCCCACGGTTCATTCAGCGTCGCAACGGAGCCCAACATCACGTACACATTTATAAATTGTCCGTCTTTATTACAGGCACTACTTATTATTTAATATTAAACTCTTCAATTTGTACGAAAGTCCGTGAAATGTGAGTTTACCTTTTAAATTTAAACGAAAGGTCGTATTTTTGAAGACATGTGTTCTTTTATTTTGTATCACAGGAGTTAGCCAGTAATAAATAAATGTTATTGTTATCAAATTATTATTTTGTAACAAAACAGCAAACACTTAAGATTGGCGTACCTAAATAGCACCATTTAACAATTCAATTTTATTCGTACAATCAAATGCCATTGCAACTTAAAGACCATAGTGCCAAAAAAAAAAACTCTATAATACAGGCACTTTATTTAATGGATAACATAGACACGGTTTTATACTTTTATGCGTGAAATCGTTAGAAACATCATACGAAATAAGAATCAGACTCGACTAGCAACCGGTCTGACTTAATTTAGGTATGTTTCATTTACAATAGCTACATTGACGTCAATCACATATGTAGTGTGTTTAGCTAAACTAATGGATGCTAATACTGTACATAATTCTCAATGTATTACGTAAAGTGGCTGACGAATTGTGATAAAGATGATACACCACTTCAGTAAAAGTACATTCTAATCAAATGTTACATTCCTTTTGATTCTACTGAATAGATAATTAATTTGTCAAGGACCTGTCAAGGATTCATTAACGACGGGTATTTATGGAAGCTTAAATCTGAAGAAATGTTAATTAAGATAATCTGAGCCCGTATAAACGTCCTCAAAAACCATACTTAAAGATCAAAACTACAGGAGTCGCGCTACAAATTTGCAAGTTATCATAAAATCGTTCAATTGAAACTCTTTAGAACGGACTCGGTACAGTTACAGGCATAATAAATCAATGTCACAATACATAGTCTGTTGGGATGCGACTCTGGTCGGTGCACAAGGTAACAAGCAGGGACATTGACTAAAAATATCCTTACAGCCGTGACCGCAGGCGAGCTCAATCAGCCTTGCGGGGTACCAAGGCGATTGGGGCTCCGAGATTGGATCTGTTATGCATCGAGTCTACAGAACTACGTCTATTTAGGTACTGGATTGAATCTGGGCACTTAATCCCCTAATACTGTAACCATAAGACATTCTTAAATGGCCATTTCGCTTGTCAAGAGACAGGGAGGCTAAATGGAGATTGAAATCGGTTTGACGTTTTACTTACAGTCGTATGTCTCTCGATTTTATACGAGTTCTAAATCGATTTGATGAACACAATTCGATATTCGTTCGCAACAATACGTAGAGTCGATATAATTAACTGTTTATTCTTGAGTTCACACTACGCCAAGTTATGCTTATCGTACATATGTACGTAATTACCGATTACATGTAATGTTTGCATGTTGACTGCCTAGATTGGTTAGGGTTGGGTACTTTTCTATTCAAGGGTAATAGGGTTATCACTAAATTGAGGAGTAAACTGTTATATTTTTGTAGTTTTAAGAAGACTGTTATTTTATACTTTAGGGATTCTAGACATAACACTGAGAGAAAGACTTTTAATGTTTCACTGAAATTACTTACAATCTAAATATCGGATTATTAAGTCCAAGATCCAGCAAATAATTATCTGAAGCGCTTTGAATACCTTTAGTTCAATTCCTTAATTCTTCTTAGATTTGGCGTAGCATCAAAAATACATGACATTATGTTCGACCTACATCAAATATGTATCCAAAACCAATCTAATCTGTATCTAATCACATGAAAACCCAAAATGATCGCGCCTATCGGTTCCACGAAGGGTTATTTATGAATGTCTTCGATTATTTAGGGCATGCAACATTACGCAAACAAGATATACGTCTGGCAACCCTACACGTCTGCGACAGCTGGGCGGGACAGGTGGGATCATATTATAGCATTCCCGGTTGGACGCTCACGACAATTAATTTAATAAGTAATGAAAATAGAAATGTTTGCAATCGCGCACAAGATTTGATTGCTCAGTCAAGCTAATTATACAGATAGCTCTGTTTGTATTGTCTTCGTTATTATTTCTACAATTTGTGTAGGAACGTGAGATACTAATTATCTTTAAGTTTTTATTAATTTATTCATCGGTTTATTGTCTGAAACAACACTGACCAGCTTGCTGAAAATCAAAGCAAAACTGTTTATTTTTCCAAACAACGCTTCAGTATTTCCTAAACTTTTAATAAAACTAACTTGGTGTAAACAGATGTTTGATAAACATCCCAGTCAGTCGAATCAAGCGTAAAGTCAAAATAATCCGAGTACCCGAGCATTTGTAAGGTTGAGCGGCGCGGTGTGCGTGTGGGGGTGGGTGGTTGTAGGAGAAGTGGGGTAACCGGGGGAAGTGGGGTGGTTGTGATGGCGGCCGCTGTAAGACGCGGCGTGAATGGCGGCGGCAAGGTCAGGGGCGTCGGAAGTGGGTTACGGGCGGCGCCCTATCGACCGCCGCCGCCCGCCACCAGCGCCCGCCACGCCGCCTAATAACACCATACTGTTATTATCCTACTACTTTTTAAATACTCGTAACTTTTTCGCGTATTGCGTTGTTTGTAAATTTAACATACTTTTTCTCGCTTTGAGGAATTAACATTGAAACATATTAAAGCCGTTGGTTGTTTAAACTGCATATAAACTATCTACTTATGTCTAATGGTACAATATGCTTGAATAGAGATTTTTTAGAAATATTCTATCAATCATAATCGCAACAGACCAGTGACGTCATATTGAATACTTCTCGATGCTATAAGAGAATGCGGTCTAGTGGTCGTTATTGAAATAAAAAAGGAAAAAGGTTGACAAATGTTTTAACAAATAATAATTAGCTGAGCGTTACGGCGGCCATGTTGAAGGCGTGATGTAAGCGCTTCCGCCGAGAATCGTTCGCGAATTTGGCTCGCCATTCATACGCGGTTTTTTAGTTCGCGGCCGGCGAACTCGCGGCCTTGCTGCCTGCGCCTACGTCCATACGACCAAACCGACAGACAGCGTTCCACAAAATCTAAATTAGAACGCACTTAATTTATTTATACTTACATATTTTTATTATATCCCGATGATCAAACGGTATTTACGTATTCGGCCTCTGGAACTATTTAAAGGTCACACATACCGACAAGAAACAGTGTGATAAATATCCTCATTCAGTCGGCCGTTGAAATAAACGGCAAAAAACATGAATCAAGTTTTTTGCAACGTGATTATGATTTCTGTCATGTCTAGAACTTGATTTAAACTATATTTTTAGCATTGTAATAAAAAAAATATATTTGTCTATCATTGTTGTAAGAACTAGCTTTGATATTTATTGTTAAATACGTTTGAAAATAGTCGGCTGTCAGCAATATGGCGTTCGTTGCGCATCGTTCCGACGCCTAACCGTGGCTAAGAGCTAATTGACTTGAATTTTTAAAGCCTTAGTCACGTCTCTTCATCTCTCATTGTTTTCGTGAGTCACAGTGGCAATGCGATCTCGTTTCCTCGTTCACGAAATTTAACTTCACACCGCACACGTACGTTATTTATATGTGTAAAGTAAAAACTTCACGCTTTTAAGTATTACGTAACAAAATTAAGTATGTGTGTAATTTTGCACACATTACATGCGTTATGTGTTGACTGTGTTGAGAATGCGATACGAAGCGAAGGCGTAATGTATTCATACTCTATATTGTTTCTCGATTTTCCATGAAACCAGATAAGGAAAATAAGTTGCCTTTGTACACTAACTACTTTATCTGATGTTTTCTTAACTTGTCATTGTTATAAAATGAGCAAGAATTTTTCTAAAATGGAATGACTTAGGTCTTTTTCGGAGTGCCTAAAACCGTTTCACTCGGCAAGGCCGCGATAGATTCGTGACTAAGCTTAGAAAGCCTACTTGTGTAATATTTCGATTCCTATCGAGTTTCACATCTTTGGATGGCTTTTATCAGTAAATAATTGAGTAACTTTTCCAAGAATATCCAAACAGTAGCAAATTAACATTCACGGAATCTGTCAAGAATACTTAAATAATAAATTATTATTCTCGTATTCTATGTCAATTTAAGCTTCTGTGTTGTGGAATCGAATTTTCTTTTATTAAAATTACTGACAATGATGGTCCAACAGCTGTTTTTCCTTTTTGTTCTTTTACGGCGTGCGTGACAGTACGTAAGTGCGTAGTATACTCGCTAACAAGATTTTGTATATGTATAGAGCAGTCATCCCCTGCAGTGAGAGAGGTATGCTAACTCGAAAAGAGCTTATTGTTTGCGCAGGTGCGTCGGCGCATTCTTTGTTCTTTAAATTATCGCCTGCAGCACTAACGCAATGGAATGTTGACGACCCCTCAAGTTATACGCATTTCCTTCCGAGTAATTCGTCTTAATATTTATTTAACGATTTCTCGATTTTCAATACACATGGGCTTTTTAAAAAATATATGCGTACAAAATTAAAGATGGCTGACATGACATCGTTCTTTTTCGACAATACAATAACTACACCAATAATTCTTTTGTTACAATGTTAGTCCATTAAAAGATTAACGGTACTTGGACAGATAACACTTGAAACGTATATTTAACATTAAGAAACTAATAGGCATAGTGTACAAATTTCAAACAAAGTGGAAAAATATTTACTTTCGTGTGTACACGTGTTTCATGTAATCGTGATAAGTATCCAAACAATTGAGAAACAGTTGTATCGGTATTGAGATAACCTTGTGTTAAACTTACGTCTGCTTGAAATTAGAAGTTATTTATCTCCAATATTGTTGCTGCGCTTACTGCCTAACTGTTTCACTTTGCGTAGTAGTTTATTAGGTACATAGCAACGAAGAATTAAAAGCTTCGAGTGTTTTACTTAGGAGTTATAGTAATAAGCGTTCATTACTTTAAATGCTGTGGAATTAAACCAATCGAATCGCTCAAATCAATGGCTTTTTGATGAGCTGAATTCTGAATTGGTTTTATCTTGGTTCATTAAAGTACTTATAATTGAAGAGGAGAGACAAAACATGAATGTACTAAGCTGGGGAGCAACAACTTACATATTATCATTATTAACGTTTATTTTCCACCAGTCCAGTTGGTACTGCTCGGGTAGTGCGTACTGGCAACGATAAAGCAACAAAGATCGTTTTATGTGATGGTAGACCGTACCCTAAAAATAGAACTAAAGCGGTGTTTATACGACAGACTAGTACACGTCATGTGGCGTGCACACTGAATTACTAACTTTTATGTACGTGAATAAAATCTATTTATAATGTTGACGTCGGCCGCTCCACATTCTTATCTTGTCGCGATACTAAAGACTCGAGCAATCTAACGCAGATGCTGGACGTTTACTTACTCACAGCCCATGGACGCGAAGACTTCTGAACAATCTCAATATTAATCAGAGTGCTAATGTTTCCACGCTCAACGAGTTTAACGAGGCAATATATTATTATCTTATTACAATGCAGATGTTGACATGTGAACAACCTAAATTAAATGTAGATACAATGTTTGATATCTTAATATCATTTCTGGCTACGTTAGCGCAATGTGGGGTACGCGTGCCTGTTTCTTACGCGCCATCTTTTTTGAATGTCTGCCAATGTTTTCCTGCTTAATTCATTGATGAAAATATCGACAAGATAATTAACAAAGACGTTGTTTGATTCCAGCCCGTCCGATGATCTCAGCGAGTCTCCCCGGCGAGGCGCTGGCCCAGCTGGGGCAGCTCGGGCAGCTGAACCTGTACCCGCCGCCGCAGGCCGGCATGACGCCCGAGTTCCTCGCGCCGCCGCCGCGGCCGTACGCCCGGTACGCGCCGCGGCGGCCGCGGGACGCCATGCCCGCGCCGCCCGCGCCCTCCGCGCCCCCGTTCCCCTCCGTGCCCGGTGCATACGCACCGTTCCTGCCGCACCCGGCGTCGTACGCGTCCTACCTGTACCGCACGCGAGCGCCGCAGCAACCGCCGCCGGCCAACTACCCATTACGGCCGCGAGCCACCTCCGGCTTCGTGCCTCCTGCGCCTGCGCCGCACTCACCGCCTATGTCAGCACCAGCGCCTGCTCCGCCTCCAAGAGAGGTAACTATCCACATTTTTATGAAATTTACAATATTCTTTTGTTTAAAACGAAGAGGTAAAACGCATGAAATTAAATCTAAAAATCAATATGCCCTGAAACTTAACGATTTCTTTGCTGATTCCAGGAACCCCCAACGTCCCCCGAGCGAGGAGCGCCTGCGCCGTACTTCTGCCGCGGCGCGTTGATCCGGCTCGAGGACGGCTCGCTGCGGCGCGTGGAGGAGATGCGGACGGAGGACTTCGTGATGAGCGCTGACCGCAGCGGCGACCTCGCCCTCACGCAGTGCACGCTGCTGCGGCTCGACGAGCGCGGCGACCGCCTCGCGCTCACGCTCACCTATGATAGGAACCGCTCGCAGGTAATTAGCATCTTTTTTATCATCACGCTTAGTCCACTGAGCTTAAGAGAAATAATATATATCTGATTGCATTAGCTCAGAGTTGGCTCTGAGCTAATGCAATCAGATATATATTATACCCACTCTTTCTTACGTCCAATTCGACACCTCGCACACTTTAAGTTTTGTTACGCCTGTAGATCTGTAACTAATATCTAGCTTGTCAGATCCCCTTGAATTTGGAAAACCAAAATATGAGTTTTATTAATGCTTTTTTTATTTGAATTCCAGGTGGAGCTGGAATCAACGGTAGAGCACCCGTTCTTCGTGTACGGGCGCGGCTGGGCGTCGTGCAAGCCGGAGCGCACGCTGGCGCAGTACGGGCTGCGCGTGCAGCGGCTGCAGGTGGGCGACGTGTGCGTGTCGCTGGTGGCGCGGCGGCACGCGCCCGCGCCCCCGCCCGCGCCCCCCGCGCCCCCTCAGACGCACCCCGAGAACCTCAGCGTCAAGGAGGACGCGCGCAAGCGACGCTGGTCCGCCTCCGACGTCGGCGAGGACAACCCTCCGGCCCTCAAGAAACGCTGAGACGTAGCCACGTGCAAAACCTTCGTATTCGTATTTGGAGGAGAACTGTCTTGATCGTGTTGTGATCGTTGCAACTCGCTACTCGTTACTGACTCAGTTACGTTTTAGTGCCGAACCTGCTGAATTCTAAGTGGAATGGACAGTGGAAAGTGTTATGAAGGTTGACTTCCTCGTAGGAAGGGTGTGTAGATAGATAAACAAACGGCCCCAGTGAGTTCAGTTGCATGTCGCGGCATGCACTACTGTTTTATGTTTATTTGCGCGGTTTCTGCAGCGATCGACAGTCCATAATGGTACGCTTATGAAATTCTATTTGGAAACTCTAGGTGCTTTTTACTGTCGGGTGCTTCTGTACGCGTTCGTGTACGATGTTGTAAATAATGTATGTAACTTAGATTGAAGTTGAACGTTACGCTCCATGACTAACTCAATGTGTCACAAAAGGGAAGGGATAGCGGTGTCCCCCGACACCGCACGTTCACAAAGTTCTGATTCCTCTATGGTACACGAATGATATACTATGATATACGGCATACAAAGTAAAACGCTTTAGACATACTTACACGACAAACTTTAAACCATATTATATTTTATAATCCACCAACATGGAGTTAAAACATTTTCTAAATAATAAGCACAAAAATAACCATGTGTAAGTTTGTACCAGATCTTAAAGTAGGTTAGATATTGTGATAACCAATGAGATTTTATCGCCAGTCTGAACGGACACGTGGCAATGCATATATAAACAAAACAAAAGGTACAATGAATGTTAGATGTAGGTAGTAGTAATGGGCTGACGTGTGCTTAAATCTCGACTGATTCCTTTCTATACGAGTATTCTGAATTATGTTTGTTCAGGACGCAGTCAGGTCAGAGTTCCATTCTCCTCCGATGGTTGTGACTGCAGACATATCCATGACGATGTAATTGTCGAACGTGTCTCCGCGTGGCATCGCGTAGCTCAACTGTGCTGGCAAACTCTTCTGACAAATAATTTGATCTAATATAAATGTTGATAATTGATAGTTATATATTGTAAAATAAAAATTGAAATATGTATAATGATCATGGTTATATAGATGTCATCTCTATTGCTTTTGACGTCCATGTGTGATACACATAACTTTTCTATGAGAAGATGTATACATAATAAACACACAGTCTGTGATATTTTGTAGTTATTGGTCAGAGTAGGTATGGAGTATTGCTTGAATAAAAGAAATATATGTTTTAGACTAATAAGTGCGTTATTGGTAAGAAAATGTATAGATGTTGTATACTCAAAAATGAAACGCTGGAAAACTAAAAGTTCAACAAATACAAACATAACATGTAGCGTCTGTGATTGATATACATATATCGTTATGTAAATAACGACCAATGCATGGCCATATCAAAATCAAATTAATTTTATATAAATACTAAGTCAAAAACATAATTTTCATATTTGCTTGAAATTGAAATCGATGTATTGTTGGCATAAAAGTTTATTTCGAACAATTACGTTGTCAGATGTAAATGAGTCATGGATGTTCTACAAATCTATCGCACTCGGTGATAAGACAGATAAGAAGAGTGTACTGTGTGTGCGACTGTACGACTGCACGCAGAGTACGCGTACACTCGGTCACACTCGAATGCGGAAGTAAAGGGTACGGACAGTTAGGTTCGCGAAGGGTAGTTTCATTGTACCGCAAATGCTACGTGCTATTAATCATTATTGTGTTAAACGATAACCGACGACCATAGAATACGGACACCTCATCGACGGCGGAAGGTGTTGTACAAAAGTTAATAATTTGTTGTATAATGTATGTAATTCTAGTTTTATCGTCTTTATATTAATATTTGTAATTGTAATGAAAGATCTCATTTTATTAATCGGTATTTTCTAACAAGGCGCTTTCATTAGATCATGACTAAGCCTACCTCACAAACTATATGACTAGTGTCTCGCGGCGCGGCGACGTCACGCGCGAGCCGGTCGCTATCAAGTCTAAACAAGATCTCAATTTGATGAAAATAAACTTTTGAAAAGACTGGGACGCTTTACTGAATGTTGTGGGATTGTAGTTTCTTTGAAGATATTACTTAAATTATGAGATAGGAGCATTTATTTGTGGGCGCGAGTCGTTCCCTCGTCACTGAAGCTCCGCATCAACGCTGGACAATCATTTAGTACAAAATTCGTTACAAAAAGTATTATTTCCCAAAATCCAAATTCAGAAAGTATTAATTTAATTTCAAAAAGGTGCTATATTATTTTTATGGACGTAAATCAGGCACAATCATGATTGATATTATAGAGAAAATTTTGTTAAGGAGTACTATGTTGTAATAAGCCAATCCATTGTATAATATTGGCACAATCGATGTTCTTCCGCGCCTCCTAGTAGATTTAGTGAGTCAATTATACGTTAAAGTATCGTTATGTGTAGGTACATATTCAGTCAGCACTTGTTACTTGATTATATGCTACACTATTAAGGTGTATAATATTTACCATCAAATTTATTATGTGAGTCGATGTTTGTTGTAAATTGTATTAATTAGACAATATGCAAATGTTGTTTGCAATACGTTTGATTCCGTCATATAGATTCGTTATACGTAAACTAGAGGCTGACATTAATAACAGTGACGATTGTTTGCAAGAAATTAACAGCGAATATATCTATTCCATTAAAATCCTTCCAGTGAGAGTTTATTATAAAAGTCGTATTATGACTTAAAACAATGGCGGTCGTTTTATAGATTTTTATGAATGTAATCCGAGATTACTATAGCCGACGATCCACCAACAGATTTAATCCTAAGACTGACATCAGCTACAAGTTACTTGCGTTGCAAACAATCCTAACTCTTATGATGGCAATTTCTTCCGTTTACAGACTTTTATAAATATCTACATTTCACATTCTGTTTCTTCCAAGACTATTTACTATGAGTGTTGTTTGTGGGAGACACGTCTCTAATTGTGATTGAACGATATTTAGGTGTTACAGATATAGTGACAATAGTTTATAATGTATGAAGAGAGATTCATAATGTTATAGTTGTTGCCAAGTTCAGGCATGGCCAGTAATGGTCCGTAGACCGCGAGGCGGGGGTGTGACCCTCGCCGAGCAACAGTGACACAAAGTGATTGTGCCATCCTTAACAGATTTTCAATATTTTAGTAATCCACTGCTATTGTGTTGGAGTTGTTGTAAAACATTTCAATGATAGCCATAAACTTAGAGGACATTTTACCGTGGAAAGTCTTACAATCAGGGACATAGCTATATCCGTGGAAATTCCAGAACCAAAATTGTACCAGGTTTGTACACTTTCCAATGTAATAGCGTACAGTAGAGAACAGGAAATGTTGTGTCATTTAAATTAATAGATAAATAACTATAAAAATTGTTATTATATGACAGATATCGCAAAAAAATATATATGTATATTTTATTGTATAGCGGAATGACTACTATTCAGATTTATTGTAAATGGAAAAATGTTATAGATCGAAATATGTTAAATAAGTTAACTGTTTGTAAAAAGAAGAGAAAATATGTATAATTGAATATTTGCTATTTTATTGTTTTATTTTACATCCTAATCCGATAACTGGTATTTCAAAACCTTTGACTTAGAGGCACAAAATTGAGTTGCAATAACTCTTGAAATCTTCAGTCTATCCTTGCTAAACTGATAACAGGAAATCGTAGGCAAAATACGACAGCCTTTCTACGTTAAGGTCTAACCAGCTATAAGGACAGAATCTAAAATAAGTTTACGATACGGAAATTAGTTGACCACAACCTAGTTTCTGAACAATAACAATATATATATCGGTATATATGGGTCACTACAAATAAACTTCCTGCCTATACCGCCGTACAAATGTAGAGGCTACGAACAATACCATTTCAACGAGAGCTAACGCTCAGGACTCAATATAAGTTGAGCTACCAACGGTGCAGTATTATCCATAAGGCACTTTAGGCCAGTGCCTAGGGCCCACCACTAAAGTAGGCATCTAAAAAAAAGCTCGATATTTTTTCACTGATGAAAATAACTTGAACCAAGGGGGCCACCACTCCTTTGTTGCCTCGAGGCCCCTGGACCCCTAGATCCGGCCCTGGTTACCAATGTGTCACACGTCGAAAACACGACGGACGTCATCAAGGTACTCTAATTTATTTAAACCTTTTTTACCCAGGGAAATCCTCATTAACTTTCTCCACCCCGGAGGGAGATTATGCCTCTTATCGGTTAAAGACACCAAAGTACATTCTCTTGTATCTGAGATTACAGATTACCTAACATAAATAGTTGATAATTTTACATAACACCTAGGTTCTGGTGTCTCACGTTTGGGCATAGAGCCTCGAGCGAAATGCTACCATACCTCCTATCTTAATTTAATAATAATAATCTCGATACGTAGATGTAAGGTAACTTCTATTTTTTTTTATCTAAATTGTTTATATTTGTTTGCAATTCTTTTTAAATTTTATTCAGTTTCGCATTTGGCGCAAATGTTTTAATTTAGTGTGGAAACTGTTCTGGATTGAGTACTGTTTATTTTGTATGTATTTTATTAACTATATTACATCTGTTTGTTTCCCAAATAAAATAAAAATAAAAATAAAAATAACTACATTATTATTGTTAACACTTGGAAAAGGAGTATGTTAATACAATGTAAGTTGCGCAGAAAATATCAAAGTTAGTGCATTAAATAGTATCTACTAACAAACTTTTGGAAACTAACAATTTGGAAAGAAAAATGAACACTAGCCTGGTAGGTAATACATATTGACATATGTATATACAATAAAAAAAACTAGCATCACTACACTATTTGAATAATTACCAAACTACTTTTCAGCGTATGATTACAAACTAAATTTAATCTATTAATGTCTACGTATTTTAGTGTATTCAACGTCAACCAAGGGCAGTTGATTAAAACTTTAGGAAACCATATTTGTCCTCTTAGTAATATAGACAACCATTTCTGCAAAAAAGAGGTTGAATAGAAAATCTGGTCATCAAACCAGTGAGAAGCATCAAAAAGTGATGTTCACTATAAAAAACAACTGGCGGTTGTTAGTTAACTTGACAGCAAATTAAGTTGCCAGTCAAAACAGGGGCCGGGTGCCAAATAAAAATAATTTTACAAATAGCACTTATTAATTTATTGAAAGCATAGAATCAAAACTGTTATACATACTAATACTTAGTACTGGGTCTAAAGTGAGATTGTTCATGTAGTTTATATATCGGAGTTGAGATCGAGCTTCACCTTTTCACCCGGCTTGAAGGCGGGCATGCCCAGGTAAGGGCACGTCGCGCAGCGGAATGCGTCACCAAGGTAACACTGGAAAGAGTACAATTTATTATTAAAATATAACCGTATAGATAATAAATTCACAATAACATAAAAGAAATAGGTGTTGTACAAATTGTTTTGTTAACGATTTTCTTGCTCTACTGTAATGTGAAATTTTATAAGTACTTTATGGGAATATAGATTGCATAACTAGGTTTAATCGATCCAGATAAGCAGAAAACCATGTACCTTTATTTATTTATATGTTACAACATAATATATAAGAAAATAAAGACCACTGTCTAAGCTTAATTTTGTTAGTAGTTGGGCAGGTACATAAAGGAAAGTCATTTAAATATAAACATTATCGTCAGCACTATGAATGAATTAACGCCGGCATTATACTGGTCTGGCATTTGGCAATCAACAACATCAATAAACACGTATAGTGATAGATCAATCTCAATAACAGATTCCGTAAAGTTGCCAAAAGATGATTGCATTTTTTTTTAATATATAACGTTGTTGGACAATATTCACACAACGCCATCTAGTCTTAAATTAAGCAGAGCTTGTGTTATGAGTACTAGACAACTGATAAACATACTTATATAGTTCTAAATTCATACATATTATAGATAAATTACACCCAGACACAGAACAAATGATCGTGCTCATCACACAAACATTTGTCCTGGGTGGGAATCGAACCCACGACCTCCGGTATAGCAGTCAGGGTCACTAACCACTAGACCAACAGGCCAGTCAATGCAATCATTTTTACCATCATCATCCTAGCCTTTTTCCAACTATGTTGGGATCAGCTTAAGGTCTAACCGGATGCAGCTACACTTCTCCTCAACCCTAGTACCTGAGCAGCACGGTACCTTAGAAAACTTCAAAATTCATTGTCATGCCCAAATGGCAAAACTACTGAATCTATTTCGATGAACGATAGTTTAGCGTCAGTCATGCCTATGATCAATATGAACACAGTTCCCTTTTCCGCGACATCTAACTTTAAAGCCTACATAGTCGCGGTCAAAATCTATCAATACCAACGTCTACCTGGTAAATGGTAGATTTGTGTTTTACGGAAACAGTGATTCATCATTTAAGGTGATCTTGTCTATTATGTATAAAGCACGCAAGCGTATTTAGATTAACCTTGTGTGCGTGATCATGAACTACTTTATTTCTTGTTTCGTTCAGTAGACTTTTTTGTAATTCATTTATTAGCAGGTATTTTAGATTGGCCCCGGGCAGACTAATGGTATTGTTTGCGTCCATTCAATATTGTAAATCCTTTACTATTTAGAATAATTATTGGCGATAAATTTATTTACGAACAGTGCGCAATATAATGAGTTGCATTATAACTTTAAGTATAATTTCTTAAGTGTTTTTAAAAGGTCTTATGGGATTGTTACTGGACAAAGCTAATGTGTATTGCGCTGTCTCGCTTTAATATTACTTTAAGAGATGACTTTAGGCCCGCTGAACTGATTAGCTTTTGCTATATTCGTAATTCATTATAGTCATTTGTCGTGAATCAAATTGTTTCTTTTTTACTAATGTTCACGAGTGCGCCACCTGACTCTAAGCTGCTACAAGTATTTTGTAGATACTCACACTTCCACAAGAGGATTTCGGAGTCTCCTTGACCTCACCCCGCAGTTCCTCAGCCAGGCCACAGGAACAATCCGCACACGCTTTTCTCTTGCCAGTAGTCGCACACACTGAAAATGAACATCACACTAATATTATGGAGGCAAAAGTTTTAGTATTCATGTTAGTGTGTTTGTTATCCATTCACGCTCAAACGGCTAAACCACTTTACAACACAAATGGTACTTTTTAATTGTTGGTAACCTCGCGGGGCGCAGTATATGCAGTTGATAAAATGGAACAATATGACAATAACGACAAGCGGATATTAAAGATAAGATTGATGCATCTTCAAAAGGCAGATGCATTAAGACTATCTAACTTGCAAGAACATCGTGACAGCGAACATATTTTGATACCAGAGATAAAATATGATTCGCACGTATACGTTGCGCTCTTGCATAGTCATGACGTATTATATATTTTCATTCGTGAATTTAAGCTATAACCGCATAATGAATCGATCACAGGTTAAGCCACGAAGTTCAACGAGTTCCTCCGTGTTTCGGAAGGCACGTTAAATTGTGGGCCCCGGCTGTTATTCCTACATCTTTGACAGTCGTTAAAGGTAGTCAGAAGCTGAAAAGTCTGACAACCAGTCTAACCAAGGGGTATTTTGTTGCCCAGGTAACTAGGTTGAGGAGATCAAATATGCAGCCGCTCCTTGTAAAACATTGGTACTTAGCTGAGTCCGGTTAGACTGGAAGCCGACCCCAACATAGTTGGAAGAAGGCTGACACTACAGGGCAGACATCTTTATTTACATACGGACTGTTGGCGTATTAACTTATAATGCAGGAAACCGATACCAACATTGCTATGGGAAATGACACAGAAGTAGTCTATATTATTGAAAACAAGTCGTGAGACGTGAGATATTCTATCATTTTCAGTACAGAATACAGTTTTAACAATAATTGTATGTTACATGTATAATGAGCATAGTTCACAGCATACTCTATGAGATGCTTATGTGTTGATCTAGTATAAAGAATGGACACATTTAATATGACGTATGGTGTATACTATTCAGTCATGAAAACATAGTCGACTTATGAGACGACCATTCATAAACATACTGAGCATTTAAAGTCACAACTTCACAAATCAAAAGTACTAATGATTATCATTCAGACTTATTTGTAAAAATGACATTTCAAATGACAGGTAACATGAGTTTCCTTTTATAAAAACAAACTCGTTTGTCAAGTTCTAACTACAGTGCCATTGACCTTACATGAATGGGCTGCGTCATTAGAACTCGGAACACAAAACCTCAACCTAATCATTGTGAGCCAACACGGCTCGGAACACAACACCTCCACCTGTGTGATGTTGTTTTGTTATCAAGATAAGACGTGCGCGGACAACAACTGATAAGCAATTATCAAGTATTTATATTATGTGCTACAGAGTAATTTATATTTTAAGTTTTATAGTTAAACAAAATAATATTAAGATGGGCTTTTCAACTAATACAGTGTTAATTGATTTTTTTAACATATATAACTCTACATTTCGAAAAACACCTGACCTTTGTTAGCAATTAGAAATATGATGTTGTCTTGCTCAAAAATATGTTACAAATATTTTTCTGGGTGCATAACACTTTTACAATAATCTACTTTTTCTCTGTAGTAAGAAGTCAAATACTAACAGTGTTGTAATATTCTGACCCAGTTTCATAAACAATGTTCATTACATTGCATAATGAGTTTGTTATCATTTGGTATTAACAAAGGTCGTTCAGTATACTAGCTTTGTGCAGGCTTCGAATTGAAGTGTTTTTAAGTGCAAAGGGGATAAATAATACTGCTGGGCTTGAACATGTTGTAACTTTTTTTTATGTTTATCGGAGCAAGACAGAGAATAAAACATAATCTAGCGCTATGGACTACCACATTTTAAGCACTAAAGTGCTTTTGCAATCAGTACTCAGCACTCTTTCTTAATGTTAATGTTCAAATTGTGATGTATTTAGTAACCAAAACTGCATTTTGGTTACTAAATATACGGGGGAGGCCTATGTTCAGCAGTGGACGGCGATAGGCTGAGATGATGATGATGAAAACTGCATACCTCTCAGTGAGCTTTGGTCTGGTTTCTTCAGATCATTTTCATCCAGGAGTTGGTTATCATCAATGATGTCATCATCATTAGCACCAGTCCATGCTTCTTCGACCGTATCCTCAATTTTCCATACTGCAGGCTGGCCATTTAGTTTTAATGATGCTTTGGAACCAATCTAGAAAAATAAATAAATGTTAAATACAATTTCAATGATAGTATTAAACCTATTTAACAAGTGTTTCATTGCAACCAATGTCACTCTACTAACCAATCATAACTTTATGTATGGCATATGTCTATAAACTATGATTATAAAGACTGGGTACGATCAAAAACAAGAACTAAATAATTGTAATACAAATTAACATAACTATTCATTTTTTCTTAATAAAATATTTTATATGAAAGTAAGCACCGGTTTTAATTGTAACCCTACTATGGACAGGTTGATTAGTATGTGTACTGAGAGTTACAGAGCTAAGATTTTTTAAAGGATTCTCTTTCAATTAATAAACTTTTGACAACAGAAGTAATATAAACCTACAATTGCTCTGAGGATTTATTGAACTAAACAAATAACAAAATTTAGTTCTATTTTTATTCAAATGTAATGTTTTAATACTTGCTGAACAATCCTAAAATAATATTTGAACAAATAATGAAACTTAAAATCATGGGCATTCAAATATTTGGACATCTGTGTGTATTAAACAACAGTCTTGTTATGGATGGTATTATTTATTTTCACTGTATAATTAATCAATGTCAAAGAAATAGTTCAAAAGGTCAATGCATTAAATCTACAAAATATGAGGTTTGTGAAAAAAATATAGTTTGATCTGTACATAAATTAATTCATGAAAATTCATACCCAATTTCAAAGACTGTCTGTCATATACAAAAATTGGTAATTATTTCTTTAAATTCATGATATTGCTGCAACTGATCTCCTTACATTTACAGACTCATTTACTATTCTATACTATCATGGACTTCAGAAATCAGGCGATACGAAATTAAACTAAATTTGTGGATATTGTATGACTCACCTCAAATTTAGGTTTTTCAGCTAAATATAAATTGTCCGAAGACTTTGTGACATTAACAAATCCATTTAACTTGAGTGATGTGGTTAAATCTGTTTCATCTTTGAGAATGAGTTTGCCGCTGGGTTTCAGGAGTTTGACAATAATTGCCAGAATGTTGTCAGTGTGTTTCACTGTGTGGGGTGGCAGCCAGTTTGATAATACAGCTTCAAATGATGAATGAGGTCGGGATGCTGGAATAATCACAAATTATATCATTTAGTAAAACAAGATTGAATGAAAAATGGAAAACATTTGGCACAACTGATAATAAAAGTTGATAGTTACTCTTTGTTCTTACTCAAATTCAACAACAATAATATGATTATCAAAAAAATATTAAGGTTTAATGCGCACCTAGTATAAAAACACTTACATTCCGTTATCATTTCAGAGTTTTCCAGAACGACTGACCCATTTTTTATGACGGCTTTTATTTCTTCCACTAAATTGCTAATGCTGCTTTGGTTATCACTGTTCCAAATTACTAAAACGTTGTCCCCGGCCTTTACGTTATCCATTTTTGTCTATTATTCAATAAAACGTGTATAAATTACAGCAGCGATAAAGATCTTAACGATAAAATTAAGCTCAATACGGTCAACTATATCAGATTCGGCAAGGTAAAGACAATTAAAAACACACAACCAACAACACTTGTAGAAAAGTTAACGATCTATGATCAATATTAAAAATAAAATTCACTGTTATTCCGTGTATTCAACAATAAAACTTGTGCTGCAATGAGCAATATTGAGCGTTGAGCAGTATGAGTACAATGACATGAATGAATCCAATTTTTTGAATTGGCAGACTGACGTGATTTTAATGGGTATCCACAGATTGTGAAAACAGACTCAGTTCCAATCTACGCAGTTATGACTTGCTTCTGAAAACCGCCATTCAAAAAATAGTTTATGGATTAAGATTTTGTCATAACTTTAATTTGAAAAAGTATATAGACAAGAAACAAATTACGAATTAAAAAAGACGAAAAGCTTACCTATAATAAAATATTTATCCCCGCAACTTTTCAGTGCAACGAAACGTAGTCAACACTGTCAACACAAAAAATAAAATTATAACCTAGAATGATACACTCGTCTGTTTATATGTAAATAATAATGTTTTACGAAGCATTTCTGGCCGGTATATGGGCATCCGTTGGAAGTACCCTTGGAAAATTATCTGGTACCCCAAGCGTCGTAGTAAGTTATTTTGCATTTACCTAAATAACTAGCATCCTATTATCTTTTGTTTTAAAACCACAGACTTACAAGACTTATATTAAAATTTATTAAATCATTATTTTGGTTTTGTAAGTTTATTTGCGCAATGCATATTTATACTATAAACAATACTGGTACTGTCGAATGATTCATAATTGACGACCTAAATGTCGCACTAGATGAGATGTTAGCTTTGTAATACGAGTTCGATTCCCGCACTAATGAAAACTTAATACATTAAACAATCCCAGAGCTTTAGCAAACAGATCGATATTTTCACTTTTCAGGCATATTTTACCTAGTATTTATTCTATCTTTAGTAGTAATAACTTTGATTTGATCTTCGACGGCTGCCTATCATAATATAATAATCTATTTACGACGCCAGACTAGAGAATTCATTAATTCTGGTTTGCACTTAAGTAAACAAAAGATTATACATAATATACATTATTTTTTTCATAAATCATCAAACCTATAATCGTTATTACGTAAGGCACTTGAAAGCAGTGATAGTAAGTAGTATTTACTTACTACTGGTATGAACAAGCCACTATTGGGTGATTAGCGGGATTGTCCAAAAGGGTTACTGTGGCCACAGCACATAATAAACAAAGGAAGGATCACGGGTTTAAGTCAGTTAAAGTCTGACACTCTTCCGCACAAACCAAAGCCAAAAAAATGGCAAATATTTAATGTTTGTAAACTCTCCTTGGTTGCAACCAAGAGAACCAACGACCGAATGCCGAACACCACGCTGCGTTCCAAAACTGGGATTATAGACGTCGGCAAAAAGGCTGCCAGGCTAAAATGGGTTTGGGCAGGTCACGTCAGCCGCATGGACAGCGATCGTTGGGCCAAAGTCACCACTCTATGGGAGGCAGCGGATAGATGGTGTCGCCTTGGGCTACTGAAAGCGGTGGCGAGACGACCTTAACACTTACCGCGCGGGCTGGCCCAGAATAGTGAATCTTGGAAGGATTTTAGGGAGGCCTTTGCCCAGCAGCACACAGTGGGCTAGAGAAAAAACATCTCCATAACCCAAAAATTAAAATCCTTAGTACAGGCACGGTAATATGTAGTTTCGAATGTTATGATAACATTACCGTGGTACAGTGGTCGTTAAAAAATATACGTATCTAAAACGTGGGATTAAATCGTCACTTCTAATATTAGTATATCGACAGACGACAGTATCCACGATTTAGGAGGTGATAGACTAGTTTTGTCATCAAACAAACCGGACCCTTTGATCTTTTCATGACGAAATAGCTACTGACGCGTAATGAGCTCACAATTAAGGAATTCGTTTGATCCCAAACTGGTCGGGTACCTCCAAATGCCTCCTATATTTTATCTTGAATAAAGTTGGGTAGGTATTCAGCTTGCCATAACAATTAAAATGATTTTCATTCAATTTCAACTAAATATTTGTGTTAACAGGGCGACAGTTACCTCATATGGATATGTTTGCTCGCGTCAATGGTGTTAGTGAATACGTGGGGCGTCAGACACTACTTGCGATCTCTTGACGCGGCCTCCAACTCTGCAGCACCCACTGTCATTTCGGCAGCCTCCAGTTATGTCATTTCTGTAAGTAATTGTAAGGACGCCTAAGAGCCAGATGTTTCGTCATATACTCTGTCTGCGCAGTGTATCTCTTTGACGTCATATGACGTTACAAATACGTGAAGTGTGATTTTCGTGAATTTCTTCCATGCGTTATCAATGGAAACTAAACAACAATAATATAGCAGAAAACTATATTAGATCCTATGAAATTGATTATCGTCACCAAAGATTTTGATAAAATAAAATCTTATAAGATGGCCAGATCCTCCATAGTAACGTAATTAAACACTTACAAATTATAGACTATAAACTATAGTTGATGCGCCGTATGATGATATGCATCACAGTTCCCATATTGCTACGCAAATTTCTTTCAAACCTGTCAATCCGATTCCATTTCCTTTACGGACTTATTCGATATTTTTAATCAATCGATAATTTTTGTTAATCAACTTCACTACGATTGTCAATTATTATTATCTATACACGCATAACATCATACGGCGCGTCAACTATAGTATTGCAATTTTATTATGGAATAATATACTTCAAGTGACCCACAGTACAAGTACCTACAAGACTTGGAATGGATTCTATTGCATTTAGCAGTTCGGTTTTTCGCAGATGTAAATTTTTACGTTTAAGCTTGAGTAGACCTTAAAATTTATGTAATGTAAATATATTTTCTTAACTTTTGAACCCATGAAGTGGCCAGTAACCGCAATAAAAACATAGATAAAAATAGAACCACTTCAAAATGACGTTTCGTTGCATTGAAAGTAAATTTTAGGATTATGTCGAACGTTGCATTTTACAAATCAGGTATTGCAATGGTCATTATTTCTTCGACTGACGTAACTTTCCCAACAATGGCGATGATGTCAACTGGATTTAGTTGAAGGCGATCGAACAGGCAGCGATGAAATTCGCGCAGCGAGGATTTAACGAATTAACGTACCTTAATAATTATATGCATGTAGATGCGTTTTCTGTTCTGTGCGAGTATACCGATCCAATATTTTTTCCCAGCTAAAATATAAAGTAGATACAACGGGGCACACCTTCGGCGCACCTTCCATATTTGTATGATATATGAGTCAAACCAAATCGTGCCTTCTGTGCCAGCCAAGTTGCTCCAATTTTCACGTATATGATACACACGTTGTATCACTACAAAACCGTTGCGATAGGTATTTTGTCTGAATATTTTATAGACGGTGAAATAGAAATAAGATTCCGGAAGAAATATTTTCCTGCTATCGAGACCCCATATCCCATAGCGTTTTTCAAACGCGAAGTTTATTCTCGCACCCATCAATCTCGTTTTATTGATACAAAAAAGTCTTAAAAAGGAAGCCCAAGCTAAGTGCTTTTTCTGTGAATGACGCGCGTTCTGAAAACGCTATGCACTCGGTTTCCACGTGTGATCTATCCCATAATGAGTCTACGTATTAGAATATTCACTCCAAATAAAATGCCATAAAAGACTTAATACAAAATCAGATACAATGCGGATTTTAGATGCACCGTCAAAAGAATTGTGAATTTAATATAATTTTCGTCAAATTAATAATCCTCGTCTAAATAATAACATTTCTGTTGAGAGAAGCATCTGGCACAAATTATTATTAATAGTAGGTATCACAATAAATTAAAAGATTTTACAAAATAAATTAACAGTTTACTTTAAACACCAAATCTGTCAAAACAAATTTAGCGAGATTATTTATTGAGGACGACGAAGATAAATTTAAAAAGATTTTGCAAGTGTTGAGTTTGTTTCTTAATTAAGGACTAGGTTTATCAATCTTTGTAATTCACGAGAAAAATGGTGCGGATAACCGATAAAGCCTACATGTATACTGAGACGAACAATTTATTAAAATTAAATAAGTTAAGCTCGTTAAAAGCTAGGCACACCATTTTAAATAGTATTTGCCTAGAGTAAATGTGCAAGCTACTTTTCCCCGGCGTATTTCAAATAGAAGAAAAGCTTAAATCTTGTAAAGATCAAGTGGGGAAACGTGTGCAACTGACGATTCCAATTCCAAGAAAACGATTTAGACTCTAAAAGTAGTTCTCGTCTGATTTATAATGTACCTACGTGACTTTCGACTTTAAAATCTTGGAAGTTCATTTAATGTTCTTGTCTGAAACATGTCTAATCATAAAGTGATTTAAATTTAGTTTTTGCCATGAATTGACATTGCCAGTCCACTTTTGCAGAGCTGGGAAAAAAATAAACAAATAAGTTTTTTTTTAATTGCACCATGCTTTGTCGACTAATTTTTCTCCCCTGAGAAAAAATCCTAGGTCCACAACGTAGGCGTCTTAACCATTATACTAACCCTTAATTAATCTTAATTAACTGCAAAACTAAAATTATCCCTGTGGATCTCAAACTACCCAATTTATCGATATATGATATGTTATCGCGTGATATCCATAACATTCCTCACAAAATACGTTATTACTTTATTAGAGTTATTATCTGCCAGCGGCGACGTGAACCCATTATCCGATTCCCAATTACAAACCTCTAAATAATACGCTGAATAATCCAACTGTAAGTTTTTGCCGTAAATGGAATTCCAGAAACTTACACTGCCATTCGAAGTCATTAAACAACTAATTAATGTTATCGCTTAGCTTTCGGGCTATTCGACAAATATTCTTGGAATCCGAGCGGTTTTTGTTCTACTTTTTGTAGTTTCGAAATTTTAGGTCATTGAAAACTCTAACAATACGCTGACGAGGCTTTCTGAGGTGTGTGTGGTAGCTGCTACAAATCTTTCGGAAAACTATTCTATCAAAATGTGAGAGAATGCATTCCGAATGGTTTTATTTTATAAAATAAAAATCACTTTGTATATACTATTTTATATGAGAAATTCTTTGCTTCGTCGTCGCATGTCAATGTCTAAACTCTTCTTTCTTTAACTTTACCCGCAAATATTATGGCCTGAATATCTGTATTAAAAGTAGAAAAAAAACAATACAATTATTCATACTAATATCTTTTTTCCAGGGTGTTATAGGTATTGTGCTGTTCAAGGAAAGCTCGACAGTGCGGTGGTGGGCAGGTGCCATGCTGATTATTTTAGGACTAGCCTTAGTAGCACAACCGAGAACCAAGCTAAAAGCGACCTAAGTAGTAAAATGTAAAGTAGATATTTATGAATTTCCTGACATTATTTAATATAGCGAACTGATAAAGTTGAAGATGCTAAAAAAAAATGATTTTGAAAAGTAAGGACGGTAGGTACTGAACTTGACTTTTTCAGTGCCTCCCTTTCTCGTAAAAACAATAAAGATTCCAATAAAAACGATAAATAAATAGTAATAAATTAAGTCCAGAGTATTAACAAGATTTTGATGTAACATCAAAGAACTAAGTTTATTTTAAGGTTTTTGTTAAAAAGTATTTATTCTACAGAATTTCCTTTTGTGAAGTTTTTAAGAATTTCCTTAATCTTCGTAAATGTATTGAAAATCATTTTGTGATGAAACATTATGATGTTTTTTTTACTAACATATTGTGCTGTGTGTGTTGGTTTCCAAGAATCCATTTTGTGAATAGGTTTATTATGTTAAGAACATGTAAGGAAATGTGATAATATAATTCTGTTATTTATTTTGAGTGATTAAAAAGAATTTTAATCAATTGAGAAAAATATAAGATAATTGTACAAAATATACATATTTAACATAAAACACCTAAGTATTTGTTTTATTGCTTATAACTTACCAGACTACTGATAAAATTACATACTAGGTACTTTAGAGGAAAATATAATATGAGAAAATGTTTTACTTTGACATTAAGATATAATCCGCCTTCACCGAAATAAGATTTCTCCTCCAGTTTTTTGTAGAAATGTTAAAATTATGTTCTAGCTGCCTATAGTTAGCTGTCTATTAATCTAGTGGAATCCTTATGTAAAGTGTGGTACAAGTAATGTAATAGTTTATATATCATAAGGTCGTCATTTCGTTAAACAAAATATTCCTTGGCAATACGCAATATTAAAAAAAAAAACAAAATGTGGGTACAACCGACTTTGAGTAAAAACTAATGTGCCGAACTTGACGAAATTTTTATGATACCAAAAAACGGCTATTCCACGTTAAATGAAAATCATTCATCCAGTCGGTAGTTCTGAGGTAAGAAACTTAAAAAAGCAGACGAATTGAGAAACTCCTCCTAGGCTTAAAGTCGGTTGAAAACATTAAAATGGAATAGAATCGCCTTCGATGAAGCGTATCCTGTAGAGGTTTCTAAAGCACCATATGAATAGTGTTAACTTAAAAAAAACCAACCTACCGCCTTGTAAATATAAATTCCTTTGCAATCTCGCTTAATTCTTAGTTCGATTAAAGCAGTTAACGGATCGTCAAGACATTCGCTTGTCTCTGCGTATTTCTCCGTCCATCTGCACCGACCGCTATGGGTTGTGCTGCGATAATATCGATAATGTCTACCTTATATATTTTAATAGGTACCTATTTTCATGGAACTTGGAGAAGTACAAATTGTTTGAAACGGAGGTTTTTTGTTTGCCTTAATTCAATTTTTTTTTGTCTTTCACTCGACAATTAATATAGATGGAGAAATAGACTGCCATGACTTTAGTCCACTATTACAAAAGTAGTTCAGAGTTATAGGTTTCCTACAATAATCAAGGATGAATCGCACATAACAAGGCATCGACATTGAATAGATCGACAAGGTGCCTTCCCTCCAGGCTTTAACAGACGCAGTGTCGCCGGGCCGCGGCAGTGGCGCGCCGCGAGCCGAGCACGCCGCACGCGTCCTCCCGCGCCCTACAAACCACGTCGCGAACGCACTCGCTTCAAACAAAACACGATCGATAACACAAAGCACAGCTCAAAACTCAAACCCATCATCACAGTTGAAGCCCAACCAACCAGTGCTCAAGAACCCAACGAACATGTTACATTTTTTTATGTAACCGATTTTAGATGGCAACATCGATAACGCGTGGCGCACCGGCGTCAACAATGTAGTCATAGTGACGCGATCGTGTTAGCGTTTTGACAGTTAAACATGACTCTAAAATACCGTTGATTTTTAAATAAACATGTTTATAAAACGTTGTGTGTTGATTGTTGAATATTGTTAAGATGACGACAATAATATTGTTGGTTTGAATAGTTTGTAAAATAAACGAAAATGGGAAATGGAATGAACAAGGTAATGTTTCATTATTATTTATTTAGTTGCAAAATTACTAGATAATGCGTGATAGAAAATAAGCTTTTTACGATATGGAAGCAATGTGCAAGCGGTAATAGTTACGTAACGATATCGTAGCGGCTCGTAGCTCGTAGCGTCCGTATAGCGATCGTAGCGGGATGCAAGTTATGTCTACGATTGAGAGAGAGCTTATAAAACGATAGAATTTATGAACTTGACTTTTGATCAGCCTAAGGGGGTTGAATGAAGCTTTATTCTGTACAACTACCTGCATATTTTGCATTTTGTTTGTTAATCATTATCGTTTTAAAATAAGGCATTGCGCGTTATCATCAGGTTGCTCGTAGTTCTGCTTATCCATATTCAGGACATGTTGCACACCATTATTATGTCGCAGGCCATATAATAATATAATGCGCGCTTCATTAACGGTCGAGTTTTGGCTAAGAACTATTTTGTTAGTAAGTTATTGCCTAGAACTTGTACGAAGCCCTAGTTGTCTTTGTAAAGCTCAAAAGCTCTGACATTTAATTCATTTCTTTTAAACTATCAACTTTATTTCTATTGCTGTGAATTTAAAACTTAACTTAATAAACTTATGTTTTATTCTTCGCAACCAATATACGAAACTTTGAAATAATAATAATAAGGCCAGAACGATAATGATATTACTGAGCCTGAGTTGTCTGTCCATCTGCGGTCTTTCATGACCCGTGATGACTATTGTTGGTAGATAGATACTTTAATAGATGATGTATTCTGCTGGCGCTATAAAAATAAATACTATAGATAAAGATCTCGGTTAAAGGTTGTTATGTTCATAAATTAGTAGGCAGATGCCAAAAATATTTAGGAGGGCAAGGAGAAAATTCGTTCGTAAGAAACTTGTAGTAATAAGAAACGACCAGATCAGAACAGACAAATACTGAAATATCTTTTAAGTCATCCAAAATCAAATTAACCACCTAAAGGTATATGTTTTCCTTTTTCTCAAATTTCCCAGACTTACTTTTATTAAGAATATTTTCGAGAATTATATTAGACATCAAATTACCCACAGTCAGAATTTACTAGATAACTGACCCAGTAGAATGGTTCTGGCGCGGCTAATATACAGGGTAGTGAACCAGGGCACATACATATTCATTAGCATAAATTATAACTAGCTGTCGCCCGCGACTTCGCCTGCGTGATTAGAAGGGTAGGTTACAGAAAAAAAAATGCGACTATAAATTGAGATGTGAGCTATCCTATCTTTAAAATTGGATGAAGCTGCATGCAATTTGGTTGAAATCTGAAGAGTGGTTTATAAGTCTATGGCGGACAAACAACGTGACACGTAATTTATATATGCTAAGATAAGATAAACATGGCTGGAATTGCTAAGGATGGAGCGGTTTGGAAGAGAAAGCGGGAGGCCTTTGCCCAGCAGCATAAACTTGTATTAATATCACTGTTCTTCAACGAGAAAATGCCTTTTCTGACTCAAAGGAGGATGTAACAATATTTAATTATGTAATAGAGGTATAATATTCCCTTGTATCTAGACATTGTATGATTCTTAGGTAGGTACTTGTATATATAAATGTATTTACATGTAGAAAGAACGAGCATACGATCGTAAATGGATTAAAAAATCCGAGGTGTTAAGGTATATTTTGGGGTTCAGTAGCCAAAAGTTTAACACGGAAACCTATTTATTACTGAGACATCGCCTTTTGCCCGTCTGTCAGCGGCTTTGTCTGATGAACCGTAATAGCAAATATTCACAAATGACACATTTTTACTTTTTATGGGTGAAAAAATAGCAGTCGGTGGCCACCCTTAAATTTACTTATCCCCCAACCGATTCGTTTTTCTTTAGCCCTATTTGTAAGGAACCATCAGTTTGCCTATCTGTCTCGCACTTGACGTTATTAGTTTAACAGGCATATCAAATGACGTGGAGCGAGGCAAAGGGGAAAAGATTGTGAGCCTACCACCGCCTTCAGTAATAAAACTATTGCAGTTGAAGAAGAGAGATATCGCCCTATTCTGAATATAACGCTATCTCACTTTAACAGCTTTACCTTAAAGGTGCTGGTCGGCTACCTGGACGCGAATCGTCAACTTTAAACTCAACTTTATTAGAAACTTTTTTACACAGTTTCTACTTATATGCATTGAGATTGATAGGGCCAATTCACCGTCCAACTCGTTTAGCTCCGCATCAGTGGAAACGCAATCTAAAACTAGGTCAGGCAAGCCGGCCAGCACCAAAATTTGCCAATAGAAATTCAGGTCTACGTTAATTAGGTACTATAGCTAAAATTACTGCCATTTATAAATCATTTCGTTGACCGACTGCTGTAACATTTGTCACGTCATACCCTTTATTAATGTATAATATTTCGTCAAATGATACCCACGTCACATTATATCACGCTGTGTCCGGATCGGGTTCCAAGTATCCAAATACATTCCAATCCAGATTAAGTTAAGTTCACTATTTTGCATGTAGCGAATGATCTGAATTCCGAAATCTTTCAATGAATATTGATTTTAAGCCGTGGGTGTATACCTTTGCAGAAAATAGAGATAAAATCATAACTATGTGAAGCGTGGGATGCATTAGATACAGACAGCAACAGAAACCCCAGTCCCAGTTCTCAGTGACGTGTAAGAGAGTTTAGTTAATTTCAACTACATATATAGTCCGGGAGCAAGATGGGTCAATGATATAGTAAAGGTCGACTCTGGATGAGGGTGTCATAGGACCGTAGAAATTGGCACGAGAAAGGGGAAGCCTATGCCTAGCAGTGCGAGGACACAGTCTGTGGATGATGATGATGTTGAGGATATTTAAACTGTCAAGTACTGTGTGCAGTTTTTGTTTTTAATATAATTGTATTATCCGGATTTTTATTCTGACTGTACTTATACACCAACGCTTTTAAATTCCATCTTCGCTTAGTTGTCCGAACTCTCTATTACTTAGTAAATATCACCAGATTATTAACGGCTTTCCAGAATGATTAATTATACTTGTTGTTCTTTTATTAAAAATATTTTTAAAAATATTATAGAAGATTAATTTTAGTTTAATGACTTATCTTTTTGCGCAGTCTTTCTTTATAAGCCTCTTGATTTTCTACTTTTTATTTCTGCAAATAGTTTTACAGTTCATCTAGATTCTAGGGCTTCCAAAAGTGTTTCAGTAAAATTCTTGTGCTTGAAAAAAACATAGGTATTCGTTTACTTGCTAATTAAGAACCTTTTTAATAAAATGTTTCAATTACAATATTCTTAAGTGTAATTGTGTAATTTATGTTACGTCACATGTACATTTCATTCTCATTGCACAGGTTTTGTAAGTTTATTTTTATCACTTTTTCCACTACATTTCTCCTCAAATACAATTAAGATTTATGTATCTATCATGAACATTCTTTCTTCATGAACCTCGATATGTCTGCGAAGTTTCTTTTTAATTACATGTGAGACAAAATTGAGGGGAAAAAGGAAAGTGGACAGGTGCGAGACAGATTTGCTTGAAATCTGTTGTACTTGCGTGTATCGTTTCTGAGAAAAGCCCATATCGTAAAAACTGGAGAAAAGATATATTTTCTAGAAGCTTTCAGAACGCATTGTTACGTAATAGGGAATTTCTAGGACATTTTCAGGGTAGATTGAAACATAAGTCTTACAGGTTTCACGAATTAACAAACAATTTGAGGATTTCTAATTATAATGATTGACTGGCCTGTTGGTCTAGTGGTGAGTGACCCTGACTGCTATACCGGAGGTGTCGTGGGTTCGATTCCCACCCAGAACAAATGTTTGTGTGATGAGCACGATCATTTGTTTTGTGTCTGGGTGTAATTTATCTATAATATGTATGTATTTAGAAATATACATATAAGTAAGTTTATCAGTTGTCTGGTTACCATAACACAAGCTCTGCTTAGCTTGGGATCAGATAACCGTGTGTGAGTTGTCCCCGGATATTATTTATATAAATATATTATATATTATATTAAGGTATAAGGAAGCCATTTTCGTGCTGTCGTTAACAAACGCATGCGAAACCCCGAAAGGACCTTTTCTCTTTTTTGAATATCTCTTTTCAACCCCTTTTTTCCCGGTAGCTATCATTATATTTTTCCTACGTTGTTTGCTGTTATTTTCGCTACACCTGCTGTGCAAAATATATAAAAGAGGTAACGAGGAACTCGCTACAAATTGACACCGTGAAGGCAGAAGAGCCTTTTTACTACAAAAAAAAGCATAAGTGAACGAAATAACTGTCATAAATAAGTTCTTAACAAGGAATAAACTTGGTATCTTGTAGACGTCATAAAGAAAGGTCATTGAACGGATCAGATCTCAAGTTGGCGCCAAACTTCCAACTTCTGTATTTTGTCAACGCCAGATATTTTTGTAGATAGCTACTGTTTCCCGAAAAGTTCTAAACCTGCCAAGTATAAGCTGTTAGATATCGCAATATGAGTTTAAGTGCAATAGTTTTAAGAATTGTATTTCAAAATTGGTTTCAATAATTTCACGATATAATAAAAACATCAGCCTATAGATATCCTACTGCTTATTAAAATATGAATGCCTTAGATACATAATGAGTTGTATTTAAGATTTTCGCGACTGAATACTGTATTGTCCAATTATACGGCTTTTCCCTCTTAGTTGCTACGCATAGCGAATATTTTCAACCTATAGAATCATTTCATCAACAGCAGTGTGTATATGTCTATGTAAGACTTGTTCAAAAAATACATCACACGGTTATGACTTTGGTATTGGCTTTGGACTTGTGGTACATTGGACACATGCCTTTGGTGAAAAAGCAGTCTAAATCGAGCTAAGTTCTGTAGAAACAGTTCATATTTCTTTGACATACTTTTTCATAAGCAACTCGTAAAGTTGGCAATCCGCCTAAAAGCTATCCCACCAAAAACATTAAATGTAAAAAAATGCCAAGTCTCTCGATGCAGTCTTTCCATCGTAAAAAGTTTTGAGATCTCATAGAAGCCAAGTCCTATTCAAAATATTTTGTAGTTATAAATCAACATTTAGTAATTGTATCAATAGTTTTCTTTATATTATAATTATAGTGACTTGGCAATGAGCACAAGAAGAAACAAATAAAACGGCATATTTGTAGGAGTTGAAAGTTACACACACCGCATGCGTAAACATTAATATCACAAAATTAATTTTCTTTTGGTTTATCCGTGTCGTCCCAACCGAATTTCAGCAACGGCAGTCAGTCTTAGTGTACTCTCGATTCATTTACTTTCATAAAGCGATGGCCCGTAAGGTATTCTTAATTATTGTATTGGAGCATGTAGTCGGTAGTGACCATCATGATTCACACATAACAAATAATCTGATCACTGGTCTCGTCAGTAACATTTGCACATAATTCCAGGCATCAAGCAGCTTTTAATTTGTGCTCATTGCCAAGTCACTATAATTATAATATAAAGAAAACTATTGATACAATTACTAAATGTTGATTTATAACTACAAAATATTTTGAATAGGACTTGGCTTCTATGAGATCTCAAAACTTTTTACGATGGAAAGACTGCATCGAGAGACTTGGCATTTTTTTACATTTAATGTTTTTGGTGGGATCTCATTTATTTTTTGTAAGTGTATTTCTTTCTTTTTTTTTAGGTGTCATAATTTCTAGGACTTCACTACTGCTTTGCTTAGAACCCATTCTCTATCTCTATCTCTTTTGTTTCTTCTCTGAGACTTCGTTACTTCTAATGTAAACAAGCTTAAACTTATATATATATGCATATATATATCTACTAACTTACAAACTATAGCTAAACTAAACTAAATAACACGTAAAGTTCTCCGAATATCAATTATCACTACAATATTTTTTAGTTTCGAAATGGTTTTTCATAGACAGGTGGCGCTATCAAATGAAAATTATCGAATTATTCTGAAGTACTACTTAGACTGCGCTTTGTAACGAAACCATAGCGCGATTCAGACACGTACAACGCCATCTATCGAGCGCGCATACAATATTTATCGCAATACAATGGAGTTTTAGCTTTATTAATTTAATGAATTATGAATTTTATGTATTAATTTGTATTAATGATAGTCTGTGTATTACATTTATATTATTCTTTTCTATTCTATGTATGTATTCATCCAATTGAATAGGTACTTAAACAACGAACAAAGTTAACAATGCAGTCAAAATCCATACATAATGTTCTTGCCAAACCGCAAATATAAAATTGTTTTCTATGGCATATTATTTTTTAATGTTTTTATAATTTTTCCTTTATATGTGGCTAAGGACCTATCTTGGTGCAAAATTTGAAGTTTCTAAGTCTGCTAGAAGTACCTTAGATTTTTGATGATCTGTCAGTGAGTCAGTGAGTCAGTGAGTCAGTGAGTGACAAAATGGTGTAACTTTGATCGACCGTAACTCCTAAACCATTAATTCAATTGGCGTGTAATTTCGAACTTAAGCTTGTTCTAATGCCTACTATTATTCCCCGAAAAGCTAAACTCCTAGTTTTGTCCACGTCGAAGATACAGGGGGGGCGAAACAGCCGCGAATCGCTTCGAGAAAAGATGGTACGGCCGTGCCCGTTTTGCTCGAGACTTGGCAGGGGCACTGCCGTGCCCTCAGATAACTGCGATCGTAAATCGTAGTTACGAGACAATAATACCGCTTTACGTTAAAACAGTTTCTGATTACGTCAACTGCAGTTACCTGGGGCCTTCGTGTAGGTAATTAAATAAGGTTGTCTAAGGAAAGTACGTAGACGACAGTCTAAGGTTCTTTGGAGACATCAGACAGACATGTTAATGACTATAATAAGTATAAAGTATGCTTATTATTTTAGCCTTTATTACATAATAACTGAAACTGTCTTCTGAGAACCAGGAATAACCGTAGGTAATAAAGAAATTACGTCTTCGAAATTGACACTAGCTTTTGTCAACCATTTCGCTCGTCTTAGTATCTCACTAATAGATATTGCCCACTTACCTAAATAATTTTATAAGAATTCATCCCGCTGCGGCGCCGTTATTGAGGAGAAGAAACTAAAGTACACAAACTTTCATCTTAATTTGAAGGGATAACCTTCAAAGTCATGTTCAGCAAAACAATTCAAAGGTGTATTTAACATATTAAAAAACTTTTTAAATACTTTGACGTAAAAGATTACGAAACACAAACAACATTTTGCCAATCTCGACTTTTCCATCTAATAAGTCAACAAAACGGGGAACTTGGAACAGAATTTAAAAGTTTTGAAAGCGATTTTTCGATACCAAAAAGATTGAAACATTCATCTATTAGGTGTTACATGGTTTTCTACACAGGGAATCGATTTACTTTCTTTATTTTGTTGCTTTCCTTTTCCCGTGGCTCCTTCTGCAGATGTCAATTATGGCGGCAAAAATCAGACCGATTTTGTAGTTCAAGCTTTCTTCTAGCAACAAGGCACTTTCACTCTCGCTGAAGCCAGTTTTGTGGCGAAAATAACCTGTCTATTTTTATTTTAGATTTTAAGTATATCTCATATAACATTATGGTAGAAACTTCTTTAGAATTAAGCTTCACCCTTGTACGTTACATTTTGTAATGTTGTAATTTATACTTTCTCATCGGTGGATTTGCATTACAGACGGACAGACAGTCAGAGAAACAATCACACTTAATATAACATGAGTATGGGTTAACAATTCTCACTAAGCGTCATAATATAAATCTCTGGCATAAAACACACAATTTACAACAATGAACCCCACGGCATCATGCCTAGAACATTGACTTTTTTATGAAGGCTTCATTCTGAAGACTAAAGATAACCCGAGCTTTTGACGACGCGCCTCGGGCGGCCCCAGGGATGGAACACATTTTGTATTTGAAACTCTACTGGTCCAACCTTTTCAAATTTGTTCATGGGCGGAACTTTTTATTTATTCTGGTATCAGTTTAAACTTAGGCTTTAAATTAATTTCTATTTTTCATTTTGCGGATTTTATACCCTTCTCCGCGATTTAAAATTTTATATTTGATTAAAGCTTTGTATGAAAAATTGCCAAACTAACCCTTTATTTATCTAAAGCATTCATATTTTAACAGTGTTTTGACACATATATGTATACCGACATATAATTATCAACGTATGAATTCTGTTTTAAACCACAAAGCGTTTACAATATAACTTCGTATGAACATCATTCATTATTCAGAACACAGAAAGGGAATTTCCCTTTCCTGTTTAATTTTAACTTACCGTTGCTTGTTTATCCATACCAAAATTAACAAGTTATAAACCACAGCATGATTGAAATTAAACTAATATAGTTGTTAGTCAAACTTACAATAATTAACTCTATGTTTGGGAATGTAGAGCTCAATATTATCTGGCGTAATTAATAACATTGCGTGTTCTTGAGATACCCTCGTATATAGGATGCGTGAGAACTGATACTTGCTTTCCCTACATCTGTTATTTAATAGCTGCACTACTGGAGTGGAAACATGGGAAAACTTCAACGTGTTCGTTACTTGCATGGGAAAAAATTCAGTCTGTTGTGTGGTGTGCTAGTACGCGGCTTTGTCAGCCTGGATATCAGCTATAAGTGCTAATATTACTCTCCTTCAAAGGAAACTATGTCTAAGCCTAGGTGTTAATCCACGGTCTATTTAAATTTCTACCCGATTCGGCGTGGAGAGGTAATAAATATACACACTTAAACTCACACACGCATACTAACACTCACATACTTTCGAGTATTACTGTAGTATACTTATAAACCCACTAAAAAGAAATTAAGTTGAGCGAAATGAGATATAAAGATTTAATATAATTCAGTAATAACTAAATAACTTGCATAAATTGAACCCGTATATTTAACGTCTGCGGTAACTGCGACTATCGTTAGTCGTTCTGTCACAAGTTCACAACCCTAAGCGATTAGCGGCAAGTTTAATTGCGCCTATCAGACCTACTCGGCCAATATCGTCTTCTAGACTTATTAGACCAAGACCACATCTTAAATTAATATTATATGTAGTTGTGAAAGCATGACAGCGCAATATGCCGTGTAGAGTGGCACATCTCTTTAAAACCTGCAATTATTCATTTATTTATTTACTGACTTATTACAAATATACATATTAAAAATATTGCATGTAGGTAGAAAATATCCAGCAAAACTATCTACAAAGTTTGTCAGTTTGGTCTCATTAAACGTTGGTAAAATATAGATATATATTGTATATAAGAAGGTAAAAGTACAATACAGTATACTTTAAAACCTGAGAGTAGGCCCCAGAATGTTAAATGTATTCTCGTGATATTTAATATTCCTTTATAATTATACACATTCTATTTAAAGAATATAAATACCTTGATACTATAAATTCGACTCCAAATAAAACTCAAAGAAGAATACCTATATTTAACTTTTAATAATACCTCGAAATACAAAACCTTCTCAAAGTAAAGTAACGCGACCTAATTGACCTTTCCACAATGAGTTTTAATTTTCAATAATGAACCTGAGTATACAATCAATACGTAATTAGATCAAAGTGTCAACAATGGCGCAATTTCGATTCCCTTTCGTAAACAAAAGAGAGTTGTTTACCTGACGGTGACCGACATAGAAAGTATTGGAAGACTATCTATATTCCCACCTGTGCGTTTACTATGAACTTGATACACTCTTGACGTTGTTCAAGCGAGAGGATGATATCGGTGCTATGCGCTGTCCCCCTTCCACAATACGCGTGTTGTGTTCGGAGATCATAGTACGCGCCATGTTTACCAAAACGATGCCAAATTAAATTCGGAACGATTCCTATCCGTCTAAAGGCCGCATGGGATATGACACAGATGTTTCATACGTCTTTCTCTGACAAATATTGTCCGTACGTAAACGAAACTAATTTTAGTGGATTTTAATATTGTCATGCTTCTCAATTTAACTGGGAATTCCGCTAGTGTTTCTTGTAGCAGTTTTTTATTATTTACAATTATTTTTTTTGTACCGGTCATACCTGTCCTGAACATCCCTGGAAGCTTTATTTATGCAGTTGAGAAAGCATGAAAGCGCACTACACATTTAAAGCGTCTCTTTTACTCTACTGCAATAATATTACTAGAGGTAGGCCCTCTGACAATTGAAATTAAATAAGAACATATTTGAGGATGAAAATAATGATTCTCTAATTCATTTCTTCAGCTTATTTTGTAATACATTAAATTTTTATGGCAGAGTACAAAAAAAGTTGAGGATAAATTAACTGTTCACAATGTTCACGACATCGCGACCTCTTTACTATTCCGCTATCCGTGCAATAAATTAACATGAGAATAAAAAGTTTAATATTGATCAAGGTTACTGAAGTAGTAACAGTTTCCAAGGCGAAATGCATTTCCTATTATTGCAATTATTAATAGCATTTAGCATATTTTTATAGTAACTATCGTGAGAATGAGTCATTATTAAATGATGCAATGGTTTACTCATGCATATTTATCGGGATTGCCCGACTAGTTTCGGACCCAACCGGAATCCTTAATCATGAGCTGAAGCGGTCGGGCTTCGACATAACTTTTGCCAAAAGTGCTGATAATGGAATCTGTTTCTTGAATTAATAAATATAATGTATTATAAGGTCCTTTCACATTATTTTGCAGATGCATAAATTGACTATAAGTTTAATCTGAACTATATAGGTATATAATAAGTACATAACCATGCATAGAACAAGCGGTTTTACAGCGGTACAAGCTACCTACGAAAATCTCATTGGTTTGTCTTTGTCATCTAACTATGTGAGAAAATTTAAAATATTAGAAGGGAAAATAAATCTTTAGTATTTTTTTATGCAAGTCCGACTCGCACTTGACTATTTAATTTATTACTTACTGATTTCATAACTTATTCTCATCAACATCATTTCACCTTAATTTGTAGATACTCAATGAATGTACACTCTAGATACAAGCACGTATTGCAAGTTAATTAACACTCGTTGATACATCGAACAACAAAGAGGTCCAATTAAAATACTACCTCCTTTTGTAGTTACTACCTACATGCTGATACTGACACGTTTCAAAGAGTCCTGAGAGCCTTTCACTATTAATGCAAGGCATCTGCAGCTGTGTGAGAGAGGGAGATGCCGCTCTACAGCGTGTATCACTTTGTCTCGCTTCCACAACTGCAACAGTTTCAAATTAAGAGATGATGGTACGTCTTTTTATCGATTCCCGGGAACTAATAGATACTCAGTACATACGAACTCTGTATATCGTATTAAATACTATCACGAAACAATTATTGTGTCGAAAGATTTCGTTATCATTATTAACATAAAAAGGTTGTTGAAAGTAGGAATCCGATACTAATCATGCCAAGAATGATAAAAGAATACGGGGATGAACGCGAATTTTACTTTTAATCTTTAAATCCCCGTATCATTTTATGTTAATGTAATTATGCAACGCGAAAGATAAGTATGCCAAGAATGATCAAATAATAAGCTTTCGATCACAAAATAACGTTAATATTTGCGTAACGTGGTAGCACTTTGATGTTATTTTTTCTCCTCTCTCCCCAGTATTTGTTTCTGCTCCTGGCGTTTAGCCAATAAATGATTGATTTCCTTCATATTTCATATCGAAACATGCTAATACGGCCTTTTTGTTGATACTGTATCGTTAAAAACAGGATTGGTTTATATGTACGCGTTTTTCTTTACATTTTACATGCTTTGAAGCTGCCAATATCTACTGCGTCCTTCCTAATACGGCATACGTATAAACTTCCCTTCAGCATTATTGGCTTGTTAAAAATATCTTTTTCAGAACCGTTTCACCGGTTAATAACTATTTTTTTTTGTCTGTCCTTGATTTAAATGAATAATTATGGATATCAATATTTCCTTTTGTCCCGGAAAATTAAACTGTTTAGGAAAATCTTGCGGTGGAGGTAATTAGTACTTTCGTTTTAATTAGTGGTTACGTCACAAGCATCTCCTAAACTTTTAAGCAGTTTATCTGTGTCTTTTTTATTTTTTCAGTTAAAGATCAAAGTATCGTGTCTGATATTTTTACGGATTAAACAAAACTTAAGTTTTTATATCCAGTTGCCCTATTCTATTCTATTCCGCAAATCAGCGATGTCGCTTTTAAAAATTACTTTAGCACAAAAAGAAATGTAATTTTTGACAGTGTTGTCGTAATTGCGTGTCTTTTGCTATTTAGCTATAAAGAACTATTTATCTGCTGACCTTTACTGTTATTAAAATTACCTTATTTGTGGTGTCGACAGTTTAAAGTACCCAACACTGTCTGTAGACGAGTTTAAATAACAGGTGACTGCTATAAACGCCAAAACCAAGTCACGCGAAATCTAGAATTTTTATGAAGTCTGCATTCGTTGGAACGATAAAAACCTGTCGTTTTGTTGCCTTTTTATTACCTAAAGCTAGCCTTCGAAACACTAAATCGATGTAAAGTGTATCGTATCTAAGTAATTTGTTATTATACACTTAAAGAATATCACTTTCCTCCAATTAAACTCATTTTTAAGTCCCTCGTCAAGGTATCTACTGTCCCTTCCTTCTGTAGTGGTAAAATGGAGACAATAAGTCAGTAAATTATTTTTTTATATTTTTTTTTTATTTGTGATTTACATGTCAGTGCTACCTCCCATAGTAAATGGATTATATTCCCAAGGGGGTGTCTCTTTGAAGTCAAACTCTTTCGTGGTTTACTTTGAAATCAAAAATGTTAATTCTGTCAAATAGAACTCTACCTACTTCTTCACGTTTTCCCCTGTGATTTCAAAATACTCTAGATTGAAAGGATTTAAATATTCCAGCCAATACCTTTATCGAGGTCCAAGTGCTCCTCAGGGATCCTAAAGTATAGGGTTTTATGCATAAAATGAGAAAGGTCAAAGCATTTGGTTTTCTGAGCTTGCTCCCAGAACCCAATAAGACCCTTATATTTAAAAGGGATAGAATTGGCACGTGCTTGGCAGGACACGTGTCAGACATACATTTTGTAGGATACTTAATTAAAATGTGTAATAGCCGAGTACTGATGGAATTGGCGGTGAAATTGGTACGTATTGATACGTTAGACCACCTTATGCTGTATTGACACTTTCGAAAGTTAAGGAGCAACAGATAAACAAATAGAATTCCTTCAAACTGAATTAAGTTTTGATAATTATTATTACGCAGTAAACTTATCAAATCGTTATGGCAACTAAATCATTGTGCGAAATAAAACCTATCTTTCTGTACAGCCAAAATTTAATAAGTTATAAATTTCTCATATTGTGCAAACAGAGCAATACAGGTCAGTAATTAATTAGATCATGACAATTCAATAGCTGCATGTATCACTTTACTCCCTAAGTGATTAACTCTGTCGATTACTAAGATTTTGTGGTTCATTAAAGTCTATTTGAAACGTCGGTATAACGAGCATGTTCCGCAGTTAATAACTTTTATAATTATCCCTATTTAATATAATGGCTCCCAAAACGAATCAAAGGCTGCCAAAAATGGATTACGACGAAAGTTTGGAAGTGGTTTCGTAGTCGTACAAAAAATTGAAAAGCGGTAGTTTTGAATAAACCAGGTCTTTTTTAGGAAAATGTTCTCCATGTTTTACCGAAAAACTGGGGTTTAGTTAAATGAGGCCAGGCGTTTCAACGGAAACTTAAACGTGTATTAACAAAGTGTGTCTTGGTCAATGAGTCAAAGTGGTCAAAGTGATTTTACAATATTCCACTCTCTCAAAAGTTGCCTGTCCTGCCGTTCATAAAATAATAATCTATCTTATATGTATGCAAATGCAGTTACTAGGTATATTGGTAATGCTTTTACAAAGGACTAGCTATCGACTTTAGATTAACCGTTAGCTGTATTAACATAGTGATCAGGCTTATAGGCTTAAATGCAACGATAATCTCATCAACCTTAATCAACAATACATTGTTTATACAGTGTGTTTGCTTATTACTGCTAGCTGTTGCGAGCTACTGTTAACCGCCTGCTACAAATGATCCCAAATTAACATCGGTAATAGAAACTAGCCTGTGTACTAAGTGATTAACTCCGTTACAAAGTTTCGTCTAAATCCATTTAGTGGTTATTGCGTGGAAGAGGAACAAACATCCATACATCCATAATACAAACTTCCGCGTTTATTGAATGATGTAACGGTTTACTCACGCTTATTTACCGGGAGTAAGTACCCGACTATTGTCGTTTGACTGTTGCATCATTTAATAATGAATCAGTGTCACGATATTTTCAAGTTAATAATATTAATAGGATAAGTATGAACCAAAGTATAGGTTGGGAAGCTCAATTAGAAACTCAAATTAATACTACTGATAGCCGAGTGGTAGAGGCCAAACGGCAATAACGATTTAACACCATGTGTTGCAAGTTCGATCCTCTGTAATATGAATCTATATTTTTGCGTTCCACTTCAAATATTATATAGTTAATTGAATGGATATCCATTCAGTAAACCTAATAAGGATAGGTACAGAAAATATGAAGATAAAGATAAAGATAAAAGATAAAGATAATTTTATTTGTCAAACATGTGTTTACATACAAATTAAGCATGCAAGATGTTGATACAAAAATTAAGCACGTACATGTTTTGCCTATTAAGGCATACAAATTTTTGAAAAGTTTAACACAAGATTATGAAATTAAGATTATTAAGATAGATACAATTTTTATTTTTTATAATAAATCAAATAATAATAATAATAACAATATTTAAATAAGTCAATGAAATAATAAAGTCTAAGTAGTACAAATGTCATATAATGTCAGTCAAGAAGTCGTTTATATCATAGTAACACTTGTCTGTTAATAAATTTCGCATCTTTTTTTTTAACAAATTTGTATTTAAATCTCTGTAAGCCTGTGGTATTTTATTATAAATAATGGGGGCCATACAGAAGATGCTTTTCCTCATAAGACTCGTTTTTGCCCTGTGCAAGCGAAGTTTGCTATTGTCACGTCTGTTGCGGTTTACAGTATCGGCTAGTCGTGGAAAAAGTTCAGGATTTGTTTTAACATATGCAACAGTTTCTAGAATATAGAGTGAGGGTAAAGTCAGTATTTTATATTTTTTGAAAAATGGCATACAACTATCGGTAGATTTTAAATTAAACATAGCCCGAATACATCTTTTTTGAGCCTTGAAAGCTATATCTTTGTCTGTGGAATTCCCCCAAAATATTATGCCATAGCGCAGCACTGATGCTACTATTCCATGATATGCAGTTAACAAAGCATCTGGGTTTAGTTCAGGAGCAAGTTTATATAAAGCATATGCCGAAGAGCTCAACCTTTTACTCAAGTATTCAATGTGTGCCTTCCAATTCAATTTTGTGTCTATCATAATACCAAGAAATTTTGTGGAGTTGACTTCATCAAGTAATGTGTTATTATATAAAACTTTAATGACTGATCCAGTCTGGGGTCGTTGGCTAAAATGCATTACAATGGTCTTGTCTAAGTTTATTTTTAAATTATTTTCATTGAGCCATGATATTATTGATGTCAAAGATTGATTAATGTCATATTCATATATATCTTTATTCTTACATGTTATAGTCACTGTACTGTCGTCTGCAAAGAGAGTCATGGGCTGATTAGTAGCTCTAGGCAAGTCATTAATATATAAAATAAATAACAGAGGTCCAAGTACACTACCCTGAGGTACACCGTATAGAGGGGAGCGTTCGTTAGACGAGTAAACTTCCTCACAACAACATATTTCCATTGAACAACATATTTCCAAATCCTACCAGGGATTTTGTCCACATCTTGGGATGAGATGGCTTTATACGACGGATTATCCTACAGAGAGCCTGCGAAATAACAGCAGCAGGTATATGAGATACATCGTAAGCCCGAATATTCATAAATGAGGATTGCGAGATTGTCACAAATATTTCGCCTTCACCGCCGCACGGCGCAAGATGACTGAAATCCTTGTTTAAAGGGTTGTTCTTTTTATTTGAAACTATACTTTTCCGATAAAAGATATACGATACATACATACATATCATATAATATCATTGATGATGATGATGATACATTCCTATCTGAAATGCGTTTGGCGCCGTATAGCCGCCATGTTTCTTTACAAAGTCACCAATCTAAAAACACTCAGGCTACTAAACTGAATCTAACGATACCTCAATTATGTAAATCCGTTTCTGGGTTCAAGAGATATGAGAAGAACATTACGTACGTACAAGTTACACACAAAAAACCCTTCCTTGTCGGATAACAACATATAACCTAACAGCTCTGAACTGCAGTACAAGTGTATGGCTTTATGGCGTTAATACATAGATATTAAATATCATTAAAAATAATGAAAACGTACACACCTCAATGAACGAAACTACGAACCTAGTTACTTAACTTTAAAGGAAGAAATAAATAAACCAAAACATGGAATGTAGCAATTATTCATTTTATCGGACCCAACCGGAGTCCTTAATCATGAGCAGACGCGGCGGGACTCCGGTTGGTCCGAAACTAGTCGGGCTACCCCGATAAATACGCGTGAGTAAACCATTACATCATTTAATAACGAATCATTCTCACGACAGTTACTAGTATCAAAGCTTAAGAGAATACTAAAAGTGTCATTTTAAGCCGATTTTCATTCATTCGTCGGCCATTATAAATAACAGAATTGGGGCCCAGTACTCTACGTCATAACGCACACGTCACCAAGCCACCATGAATCAAGTACACTAAGATATATTGCCTACATTCAGTCCACCCTGTTGGCTTTCACCCACGTAAATATGAATGCGACTCGGCAAACATTTTTCTTTAGAATTCTTCTTAGATAGCTTTTGTGTGCTCTCATGGGGAAATAGTCTCGAATCGACATACCATTTGGTGAAATATTCAGACCTAGACCAGACTAGGTCATGTAGACTGCTTGGATAGTTTATTTGAAAATCTTTTATATGATAGAGGTAACATAGGTAGGTAGGATTTTAGTTTGCTTTTTACTGATTTAGCAACAATTTCAAAAACTGTTTTTTCTTTGGGCTATTTATACGAAATCCTTAGGGTTGCAGGACGAAAGAGAACTGAGTAGTTCTTGTTTTTCTAAATTTTGAAGGTCACATTAGCTTTTAAAAACTTAATTAACCCTTCTTTTTTGCTTTTAAGGAATAATGATCTAAAATCGTAAAGTGTATGAATGTACTCATACGTATCTATGAATAGTATCTTTCCTATTTTACCAATTCCATATACTACAAAGCTCCTGCATTCAAATACTTATATCCACATAAACACACCCGTGATTGATACGGAAAATAAATATTATCCAAGAACAGTAATAAAACTTAGCCAAATAGACCACATAAAATGATACGTTCGGAATCTCTTTGCTCTCCAGAGTATAGTCCAATAACATTTTATTGCAATTCAGGAAAATAATCACAGCATTGAACGTTACCCACAATTAAATGTCCCGTTTATCTCCGGGCGCCTTGTGCCGCCATTTTGGCACAAATTCTAGTTTACGAGCCAGTTAATTTGTCGCTCCAATACTTTACAACGTACGAAATGGCGCCAAATAGATTTTTTACGGTATGATTTAACTTTCCCCATGACAGACTGTCAAAAATTTATGACAGTCCTCGCCTTTTTTTTTTGAGAAATTATCAGGTATTTTCTTTCCCGTGGTTTATTTTAGAAGTTTTCCTTTAACGTTTTGAACAATGGTGATAATTACTTTACGACCTTAAAAATAGATTGGTGCCGGTCTGGATTTGAACCTTTGACTTGGCAGTCCAATGATCATCCCACTCGGCTTTACAACTATATCTACGTAATTTGGTTTAGCCATATTTTTTCTATTGGCATCAAATAACAAGTAAAAAAATCCCAAATCACCTCCAATTCGTAGAGATAAAACCATTTTACTGCTTTATTTTTAATAAAAGAACATTAGAAAAAAATCTACTTGTTTGCAATACATAGGAAAATGATTGGTTTGGTTACTTTTTAAAAATATGTTTGATATCTATAATAACTATTTAAAAATGCGTCCCGTATAAATACTGCATCTATATCACCCCCGCACTCGTCCAAATGCACAAGGTCACTGGCGAGAATACAAGCCTTAAAGAGATAAAGTTTGAGAGTTTGACATAGGGATAATCAACGGCAATAATAAAACCATTTTATAAATTCAATCATCAATAGAGAACACCATTTTTGTGAGTGTCGTAGGATATTTTTTAGTCTAAAAATACCACCCACGAAAGTCGGCATGTGTCAGCTAGTTATTAATAAAAGAAAAGTGCAACGTTTTTGAATCCATACAAATACGGTGAAAATGCAAAACTTTTAGCGGGCTTCGTAGATAATCCTATTTATGCGCATATCCGATTTAATATTCATTGTTATAATCTTCAACGGCTTCATATTTCTTTATAAACGGGGATTACGTGTAACCCTAAGCGATGGAAGAAATCGTTCGCGATAAAAAGAGTTGTAACGTAACTGGAATAAGTAATATCTTTCTTTGTTTTTTTTTTTGTTTCCTTTTAAGCGATTAGTTAAAGAATCTCTGAAAAAATAGGTTTTATCTCGGGATTTTGGTATCTAAGCAACATTTCCCCTGAAAGTTAGATACTAAACGGTCCGGTTTAAATATTTACCTCAAAATATACCGAAATAAACTAGACACACAATCTGCAAAAAAGTACTTGTTCTGGCGACAGAAAAGCGCCACAAAAACATTAAAATATGTACCTAGGTTAAATAAAAGTTGTTGGCATTGTTGGTCTGCAGCTGTCGACCCTTAAATATTCTAAGCACGCAACGAGGTTCTGACGAACAAAAAAATAAGATTTATTTACATCAAACAGAAACTTTCGCAATTTCTGCAAAGTAATTTCTCGCGAAAGTTGCCAATGATGCTTAAGCTTGCTCATTGTAATACAAAGCTATGAAACTCCTTACTGTGTTGTTTTAATAAGAAGTTCTATCGGTTGTTAGCTTTTATTAACAGGCACTAAAAGTACAAGCATTGCCTTTAATTAAGGCTGTTATTTTACAGTGTGACAGCTTGGGATTATCCTGGTCAATTAATACGGACCAATTGTATAGCGCGCGGGTTTTATCACTAACAATATTGACACGTGATTGGGGACGCATTGCGACCGACACACGGTATAATGAATGGATGAATAATTCATCTGCAGTGCAGGATGTCGGTACTATATGTATGATATTTCGTGTTCTTTTTATAGCAAAAATATGAACTTCAGTTTTACATTATTAGCTGTAGGGCAAGACATTTACCAATCGAAAAAGATCCCACGAGAATATAAAATCGGGAATATATTATCCTATGTGTGAATCGTGGTTATAAACTATTTGTGTACAAAGTTTCATCTAAACCCGTCCAGTGGTTTTTGCGTGAAAGAGGAACAAACATACATCCATACATAAAAACATTCGCATTTTGTAACATTCGAAGGATTTTATTTTACTTACCTCTTTCTTAACCTAGCAAGTTAATGCGTTTTTAAGTATCATATAATATGTTACCTATAATACCTATTACTGTAACAATAGTCGATAGCTATATATTTGATTTATTGCTAAATAATTATAGGTTTCGAACCATTAACAATAGCAGAATTGGCAGAGTAAAAATGCTTATCATTCAACTCTAATAACTGTGTTTGTATCGCTATTCTAATAAGGCAACATATTCTTTTTTGATATGAATATAAAAACATTTAAATAAGTAGACATAACAAACTGAATTCATCAAATAGTTGGTCAAAGCGATCAATATATTGGCCATGTTGGCATTCGTAAATAATATTCGGGATATGAGCTGAAAATGTTGGAGCAAATATTTGTCGTGCCTCGTCACATTTAATCACGCAATTTTATATTGTTTTTGAAGTGAAAACTTCTTCACTTTTTTGTATGGGTAAAAACATCTAAACTCGCGTCAGGGTCACGTAATGCTGATCGAAAAAGCGTAAGATGAAACTTATTCAGAGCAATACGCATTGATAGCGATATAAATAAATTCTAAATTCTACCTCATAAATGATAGAACTTTTATAATGATAATAAAGCAATTCGTACGAAATAATTCCATAATAATTCCAAAATATAAAAATACACAACGTTAATATTGAAGTTTAGTGGTTTTTTATGGTCTGTTGTTTTATATGAGTTTTCTGTTGACAGGTGCTTCCCGGTCTCTACGTGGGTAATTACCGGGACTCTAAGGATACGGTGCAGCTTGACAAGTACAAGATAACACATATACTGTCCATACACGACGCGGCCAGAAGATTGCATTCCGTAAGTTACTATACTATAAAGCTATGAGCTCTAGACCTAGGAGTTTGGGAGCGAGATGTCGCCATACAATTCACGTAACGGCATCTCACTTCCACAACCGAAATGATCGTGTTTTCAGTATTACAGCCGCGCGGTATTATAAAAATTTTAAATATGGTAATCCCTTAGTAAGAAATGGCCTTCAAATAAAAGGTATTAACGTTTTACGACTCCCTATTTCTTTTTTCCAATAGTACTTCTCTATAATTAAAATTGGCTGAACTAGATATCATAGTTAACTGATAAAGAAGAAACAACAATATTATTTTGAGTATTTTTTGTTTAAAACTAAAGTATCATTGTTTTCTTTGTACTATCTTAACATTAATTAATAGAATTGGTTTTGTAATTACATTCATTAAAGTTAAAGTAGTTTCCTTGTGGCTTTTAGAAGCTAATTTCCATTTAAATTGACTGATGAATTGAATCTGATTAATCTAGCAATTATTTAAATGATTAGGTACATTTAAAGTTAATTCGTTCCTCAAATAAGTACCGTCGGTTCTTTTGATCTCACTTTGAAGCTTTGAATTACGAGCAATCAAGATACATTCAATCTTCTCAAAAGAAATTTATTTCTCTCTTTCATTGCGAGTAATTCCTATTAGGATTCGATTCAAGCAATATATATTCAACTTTGTATTTCCATGTTGTCACCTTCCCCGTAATTCTCATGAATGTGAATTTATTATTCATTAGTAACTGTAGAGTCACTTGTGCGCTTACTATGTGCTCTTAAACCAGGTCTGTTGCCGTTTTAGACTGAGATGCCACTATGTAGTGCTAGCTGTCTCGCTTCTTTGATTGCAACAGTCTCAATTTAAGATTCTATAGTACAAGCACCGTGACACTAACAACATTAGCACACATAAGCTTCAAATTGACGTATCTGCAGATTGGTTTAGTCATTTTTAAATTTAAATCGCTCGCATTGTACTTACACAAGCTACAAGAAAATTAAGCAAATCAACTTAACTAATTTTTAATATGCAACGATAAAGCAATATACCGACTGTAGTTCAAAGAATTTAACTGAGACTGTTACATGTTGAAACCATTGTGCGCGACGCGGACGTGTCGCGGGGTCGATCCCCGGGCAGGACAAACGTTTGTGTGATCCACAAAGGCTTACACTTAGTCGTTATATAGACCCGAAGGACTCATAACATATGCCTAATGTCCCGGAAATTCATTGGAAGCACGTTTGCCTTTTTTAACGTCTTCCAAATTTTTGCCCCTTTCAATAATTAACTTCTTACAGTTAACTTATGCGTGAATTAAGATTTGTCAAAGGAAACATTGCCGAGGTGCCAGACAGTGCCTAGACTACTCATAAAATATTCATTGTAATTTATCAACGGCATTGCTTTGAGCCCCATTATATAACGAGAGGAGTACCGAGGTAATTCGCTTTACACCACAAGCTAATATTGTTGAAGCCACCTCAAAGATATTATGACGTTAAGATATTCGTGTTGAGATTAAAATTTATAAGATAATAATATAAGTTGATTGGTACAATGATGAGACCTAGGTGCCGATGGTTGTTTTTTTTTTTGTTGAGAAAAAACGAATCTCGCATTAATATTAAGTAGGTATACTTATTCTACGCCGGGATCGAACTCGCGACACGACGCACAGAGTGGTTATGGCGTGGTGACCTCAACTACTCAGCTCTCCAAGCAGAAAAACTAAAACTAACCAGTCGATACCAATAAATATAAATATGTAAATAAACCATTGAAAAGGCAGTCTGATATTCTGCAACATATTCAGAAACTACTCTTCCTGGTTCCAATCACCTATAACCTAAATTATGTAAAACAATACACCCGAAATGACCGGAATGTATAACAAATTAAATAATCCGCTTAAAACTCCCTTAGGTACACTAAAACTGACCCAGAATACATTACATAATCGTTCGCAAAGCAAAGTCAGCAGAAACCTTCGGATCAAACTATACGTAGATGAAAAGCCCTCGCTCTAAAATAAACATATCAGCTGGCGTTACTGTTCAACCCTCTGAGGTTTTACAAAGGGTTGACGTTGAGAAATCTATTTAACCGACAACGACGGTCTTGTTACGTATCGAGCTTAAACGAAACGATAGCAAGTGACAGCAATTTGCAATTTGAACGTCTGTCACTTTTAAATTGTGTATTTTTGTTACGTTAATCGATATTTGCGGTCGGATGCTTTTGTAAAATACTTGATACGTTTCTGACATCTATTTTATTTTTAATCAAAAATAAAGCCACTCGTTAAATGGTTTTTAATTAAATAGCATTTAAATTATATATCTGTAAAATCAGCAGCCCACTGCAATTGTGAGCGACATGTCCCGAGTTCGACCCCCGCATAATACCTACAAGCGTTCATGTGATCCATGAGTGTTTATTCTGAGTCTGGCTGTATTGTGTCTAACCCCCGCGATAGAAGGACTTAATTCCTACATAATTTAAAATTAAAACTTAAAACGAAAAATAATTACCACTTTTAGAAACTTATCAATAATAACAAGGCACCCAGTGTCCTATATTATACAATGGTGAATAACGAAAAGGTATCAAACATGTGTTTATTTTGATATGTCCGTCAATAAAATTATAGGTTAATTTTAATGTAAATTTTCTTTTAACCTCGGACAGTAAATTATAGGGGAATTGTCGCATGCTTTTAATTCAAAATCTAAATTGCAAATTCGACACGTCATTTAATCCTTGAATATAGCCTTCAAACTGACACAATTACTCTTGAAACATAAAAATATTAAAGGTAATTGAGAGCTATATATAATTATTTGTATGCTTTGAATTGAAACTTGTCTAAATTAAAAGCAGGTCAAGAAAACTAAATAAACGGGAGTACTTGGTAGATTGATGACGAAATCATATTTTAATTCAATGTTATTTTCATAGTACTATACCATTTTAAAGTCAGCCAGATTCGCAATTCAGTCAATTATTTATCTTCAAGAAACATTAGAAAGCTGACTTGTACAAAAGTCTAATAAAACGCTAATAAAAAAAGTCTAATAAAAATCATTTTAATTAAATTGAAAGATTCCCGCACACTTAAGATATTAAAATATCTTAAGTAAAAAAAAAGTGGTACAGAAAATGCAACCTTAGTGCCTTGTTTTAAAGGTTTTATTGACAATGTTACTGGTGTACAGTTGAACATACTCTTATATTTTAACACAATACGAGGATAATAATAATAAATTATACAGATTCTGAATTCTGGCTGAATTAAATGCTATTTTGTCCATAAAAACGAAAAAAAAACGCACGAATATTGTTGCTCTATCCAAAGCGATTCAATCCAATGAGTTTCGTACTGGCATAATGAAACTTGCTTTAATTTGACTGCCCGGACAACTGAACAGCAAAGATCGGTAATAAATTAGTGCTGAGTGCCATTTCCCGTTCAGAATAAATGCATTTATGCGAGGGTTTGTACCGAATCTAGGTGCTTTTTGTAAATTAAATGTTCATAAAATCCTCACAATACAACGAATTTATTCATAAAAAAAATAGACTACATCCAATCAAATATGCAAATACAAGTACTGTAAACCTTTATTCATTCAATACAGATTGAATTTTCTGCTGGTATCTGTTCAGAATATTTGTTGAATGTTAAATAAACGGTTCGATATATAAAAGGTGATAGGGGTTCACAAACAGAACTTGCCTGCTAACATCTCTAGGTGACAGCGTAGCAATTGTGGGAGCGAGATGTCGCTCTATCCCGTGTAGAGCACTGTCTCTTTTTCATGCAACAGTCAGTTAGCGTTTCATGTTGGTAGTAGCGCCTGGAATTGATAGAAAAATGTCGAGAAAAACGAATATTTGTTCAACTCCCAGCAAACACTGAGGGTGAGGGGTTGTAAGGTAGATGTACGTTTTATGGGATTCCTTCCTGCGATCTCTCATACTTATGCTAATGTATTTCTTACTTATTGAGGGGAAATCAGGGTAATTTATTTCCCCTTTGCAAATTTTATGGTAATCATATGAATGAGGTATTGGTTTGTCGATTGTGTAATCAACTTTGGAAAAGAAAAAGTTTTTTATTTGATTCAAATATTAAGTTATGTTATTCACACAAATGTTGTCTTGGATCTTTGCATTAGTCCGATTATTTTTTTTCTATTCGAAGAACTCGCATTTGAAATATAAATTGCGCCTGCGCTGTTAAAATAATGACTTCGTTAATAACTTGTTCGGCCATTTTCCATTAACATAAAAAATACAAATAATGTTGCACATACCTAGACTTAATAATACAGAGCACACGTGTTGTGCATTCCCATATCCCTTAAACTACCCATTTCGTTTTCAGACAACACTTTTGTTTTACCCCAAATGTTCACAAAAAGGTAATTCGTAGTAAAATGCTACGTCTACGAAGTTCTACGAGTTTAACACCGCTACGAAATTATGTAGTTTGCTATTTGCAGAAAGTGTAATAGGTAATTGGATTTACTCATTAAGGTTCCACTTAGGGAAACTTGTTGGGCTACAGATAAGGTACAGGATGTAGTTAAGTATTACCAAATTGCTTTTTATGACGCAGGTAGATTAAAAAGCTTTTTAAGGCAAATCATTTTTCTTAGCTCTTTGTGGAACCAAAAATCTAAGTGTACCTACTAACTTAGTATTTGTAAAAGGATTTTTATGATATAATATTGATGAAATACATTTTACCATAGTCAATAATAAATTGTCGAATTATATTTATTTCAAAAATTGATACTTTTTTTTATATTCTCACAAAAGACAAAATATTTTAATAAAATACTGTCCGAAAAATAGATTTATGTGTAATATTGTACGAATGCTTTCTTTGCTTGACTTATTCCATTGTTATGCGCTGAATATATCCGCGGGGCTGAAATTCAGTCCCGATTTTACTTATAATATCCGAGTGGAAAACACTGCTTTAAGAGTCACTGAAGTATTTTATATTTCAATCTGAAAGATATTTATTATAACGGAATTTTATGAGAAAATCATAAAAAACGGTATTCTTAAATGAATACAGTGAAAGAATCTTTATGCGTATAAAATGTTTTGTTACATTATTCAATAATGATAGAAAACTACAGCGCACAAAATGCTTGTGTAGGTATCGTAGCGGTAGAAATTAAAATATTATTTTATATAAGGTTTCGTAGTCAGTCCAGTTGTTATTTCGAAATATAATAAAGAATACATAATAAATTATTTTCTGCACTTATCTAATAAGCTAAATTAAAAATTAAGCAAACCAGAAAAAACTCTTAAAGTCCTTAAAATAAGAGCACAATTTTAATTAACAGAAAGCATATAAACGTGGAGATTTTATTTCGGCCACATTTTTAAAAGTTTATGCGGTTTTGGGGCTACTGGACCGGCCTGTACCATGAAGTCTTAAAAATCTGTTATTGTTGTATAAGCGAGATGGCGTATAACACTGCGTAGAGCGCCGTCACGCTTGCTCTACCGTTACAGGCTGGCTATAAAAACTTATCTATATTATAATGCTGGGTCGAAACTTTTCCTAAAAGCAAAACTGTGTTGCAAGGAGGTTACTTGACGGCCACAATTAATTATTCTGCCGAGACCTACTTCTGTAATTTAGTTACCTGTGATAGCGTTAATCCGAGACGTTTCGTTAAGCTTCAGTTTGTGGGCTTAAGTTAGTTGTACTCGTTTCGCTCGACTAGGGGTTTGTTGACACCTGATAAATATTTGCTGTTGTTGCTAATTTGCAAGGAATGTTCAGGTTTTCTTTGGTTACGGAAAGCTGTTTTTCGAGAAACTGTTGCAGATATATGTAACATATCCTACAAATGCCAGCAGTGTAGTTTTATGTTATAATTTAAAAATAATGGTCTTGAATGAACTTCTATAAAATGTACATATAAAAAACAAAAATTGCATGGACTGATTATTTATTGGCAGCTTATTAATCTTATATGAAAATATTGTAAACTAAGTGTGGGAGTTTTATTATACGTGGCTTAAATATTTATGAAACCCCGACAACACAAGGGTTAAATTCTTTAGTGCGAAAGTCTTTTTTGGTTGAAAATATTTTTTTAACCGTTTATTGTACTTCAAAAGCACTCACAACAATTTCCTCTTGACACGTTACATAAGAGTCGTTATTCATCCGCTATCATTCGCACAACCGTTCGAACTGTCGCATCCGACAGATTTAATATCGCAATACAAACTATCGTATTGCAGAGCTCTGCCAAGGCTGCCAGTAACTATTTCCGTAGCTTCGCGTGAATACCCGGAAAGTATGGTTTAACATGCTATCCCTTTCTTTGTCAACCTCCCCCTACAAATTGGGTTAATGCATTTCAAATTAAGAACATTTCAATGTAAATCGTCATTAATCATGCTGAGTTTTGATTTGATTTATTTCTTCTATTTTTGGGGATAACGCTTTCGATTTTGTAGGTTACGTTCAATTTCCTTATGGAAATTACAGCCTTGTAGAGTGAAATTGGGTTATAGGTCCATACCTACTAGGACTGTATAATCCTCCTATTTACTACTTCTGATTAATTTCGATGCGGGTTCTAAGACAGTAAATTGTTGCCCAGGGACACACCGAGCTTAAGTGCTTGGTGGTTTTCGTTGGTTATCATTCTTGATCCTGTGTTACAGGGATGGCAAGGCTTGCGTGTTTGTTGCATTAAAAAAATATCTACTTATTATTGAATAAACTTAACAGTTAACTTAACTAAACTAAACATAAACAGAAATACCGCTAAACTGCTAAGTCGTAACATGCAACAATATTACTTCAATTGCAAGGTCTAAATATTATAAAACTCATTAAAACTCAAAAATGCACATTATAATGAAAACCTTTGAGCTTATATACTGAGTAAATAAAAAGGTTGAGAGCCTCTGTTATGAAACCTAAACCAAGGATGTTGTCGATGTGGAAGGGAGAGAGCGCTCTATTACCCGTAGTGGCATCTCGCTTCCACCATGCCGAGCGTTATAAGCTCGTAGTAATCGCACTTCTTTAGTTCAAGGGCGCTGCAGTGCGTCCTGCCGAGAATAAAATATCTGCATACGTACCGTCCTTGCCCTCAATAATGTAAAATGACCTAAAATAGTGTGACAAACAAGTGAAACAATTTTTTTTTGACAGTCGTCGTTCGTCAGTATTTTAGGACAGCTAAGTTTGATAATTTTAATATAGGTAAGTCCATAAAATAATACATCTGCGGACTTTCTTCCGAAGGTGACTTGTTTCTATTTTTATTTTGATTCGAATTTTGTTCGGTCTCAAAGTGGTACTATCGAACCAAAGCAAGAAAGAGTCATCTACTATTATCAGTATCATTAGTTGCCGATTGAGCATTGTCCTACTGGTGCCTCTTTACGATTTGCCGCCAATGTCTGCTTACAGAATTCATTGAAACAGAACTCTTATTGTGTCGATAGTAGGTATAGAGTTCATGTGCAGTATTATCGAAAAAAAATTATTCATAAGACAGATTATTAATTTATATTGATTTTCCTCTCCTTCACTGAAAACTAATATGGGCCAATATGTGGGCCACAAATAGCAAAATAATCTTGGCTGACCTTATATGTTCTCAAGTAAAAATTCCGAGAATAATCGAGTCCTTCCCTTAGCTAATCAGCCCTTTTTCCACCTCAACATGGGTAAATAGGTCAATATGTCAGTGGTCATTTAATGGGATATTTTCCTTAGCCATCGACAGAAATAGAGGGACCTAATATTAGTTTAATCGTCAGGCTTAGCTTATTATTTTTCCTTCAGTTTTAAAGCGTTTTTTACCTTTCTTTATGAGTCGTTTGAATTGTACCTACCTATTTCTTTAAAAAGGTCCTATTTTCCTTGGTCACGCCATAGCTCTAGAGTGACTTAACCGAGTCCATTCAAGGTTTATTTTTAGACTTATAATACTTAATGAAAGTTAAAATCGAAAGAAAAATTGCGGTAAAATCAATGGTCTCTTACAAAGTGAGTACGTACCTAATACCGAAGGTGGAAAAATAGGGCAAACCTAGTTCCTTAGAACTGCAATTATTTCCTCGAACGATCGTAAAACTTTCAGTTGTTAACTACAGTCAATTCGATGCCCTGGTTCGTTGATACCGTAATTATTTAACGATTTACTGCTCAATTTAAATAATTACTTGTTGATCATTGAATAAATTAAGCGTTAAAGGTAATTTCTTTAAAATAATGTTTATTACACGGTAAATACCGCGCCACGCTTATAGCACGCCATTATTGTAACAACAAATTTTAATTAATAATAGGTACGTAGGTAATTTGTTATAATTAATTACCTACCAACCTATTAATTAATTATAAATTACACAATTGCACAAATTGCTACAATTTTTGCTTGCTACGGTTTTTTTAAACAAAACTTATGTAATGATAAAATTAAATTTTAAAAACATTTATTGCCTACAGGTCATAAACGGTATTGTTGAAAACAGGTCGTATAATTTCCTCAAAGGACAAGCCTCTGCGATGTCGTTTACGTTTTATTGGACGAATGGTTTACGGTTCACGCTGACGTACATAACGAAATTCTACACGAAACCTGGAAGCTCTATTAGCATAAACAATCTCGGATATGAAAGTGACAAGTGTGAGACGGGTACAAGGATTTTTTTTGGCATTAGCATTAGATTACCTCTAAATATCTGTTCTGAGTTTATACATGTCATATTGTATAGTTTCATAGGCCAATGTGGACTAGACATTGAATGGAATTGGTTTCTTTATTTTTGCATCAGATACTGGGAATTTTAATAACATTGTAGGTACTTACTTAAAAAAAGAAGCAATAGGAAACCTAAAATAAAAATACATAAACAATTTATTACTGTTGTGTGTATAAATCTTTAATATATTTTCTTAACACTAAGAATTATAGGAAAAATATTAACTCTCTATATGTTAAAATACGAGTGGAATAACTTCTTATAATGTCGACTGTACTGCACATATTTCGTAGAAAGCCGTATATTATGCGACCTGATTTTATAAAACCCTGATAATTATAATTGGTTAGATGATAAATTCCAATACTTTTGTAATCCAAAGAGAAATATAATTTTCTCAACTCATCAAGCGTGGTTATTTGCAAGTCTCGCTTCCATGACCTTTAGGGTTAAACTGTCGAAATATTAAAGCCCTCGCCGCCCTCATGTAACGAGTTATTTTAAGTGGTTACATAAAATAATCATCGGGTTCCCTACACGAACATTTGGCGGACGGACGAAGCGAACTCTTTGAATATTCAATGGGCAGTCCGACACAGCTTTAGTATGCAAATTAATGCCTCTTGCTTAGTACGGTAGATGGTCAGTATGTCTGTATGAGATCCGAAATGGAATATTCCATTGTTAATTAAAAGGTTTTTCTTTTGTTTTTCATATCAGTTATGCAAATCTTTAAACGTACCATCAGTCTCTGTGTTGCTGAGCCAAAAATCAGATGGTAATTTCAGTTTATATATATATAAACCCAATCACCATGGCATCAATAAACAAGCAAATGAATACGAAAAATACTCTTTCTGAGGAAAATTTGAGTATGGTTTCGCTTTTCTTAGAAGACAATTCAACCACTTGAAGTCGCTAGTATACTATAACATCGATAATAAACACAGATTAACGGCTAATAATACGTATCTGTAATAATTCTTCAAAAAAATAAACTATGTTATCTGCGGTGTGGCCCTGTCTATCTGGTACGAGTGTCATCACTTATTCAGCTCCTCTGTACTACGAACTATTGAACAAGAACTGATGCTGTCGTGATAGCGAGACACCGCTACGCAGAGATAGATAGATATAGAACGCTCTCTCTCTCCCACCAGCTTGCTTGCGGAGGTCACAGTAGGTGTGCTGGAATTGTCCGTGGTAACTTATTCCTCAACTCTGCTTTTACATCTCTTCAATATTGAATTACAAATCAACGGCTTTTGTAGTACTTTGTGAAGTTTAATTTTGTGGATTATATATTGATGTGTTTTTGTTTTAATCGTGCTTATAGTATTGACATATTTGTAAATTATAGCCCGTATAGAATAGTTGGCCGATTTCCCGCCTTTTAATTTATAAGACTTTATTTATATTATTAATCATAGTCATGTTCTGATGTATAGTTAGTAGTTTTTCTAATGACAATATCTGTCAAAAGTTAAATTGAGTAGCTATCATGGTTCGTGAGGGCCAGCCTGGTGTCAGATGGACAGACTACGCTTTAACAAACACTGAAACATACGAAATCAAGGCAATTTTTGTACTGGCCGACTTGGGTCGTAATCTATTCATAGAAAACCTAAAACCATTTGCGAATTCAATTTCATTTTGCTGACGTCATACCTTTGCATGACTGATTTCAATCTATTCAAGACTCCGCTATAAATATTGAAAACATCATATTTGTCGTCTTGGCGACTGCCGGTTTCGTCAAATTTACGACAACTTTATAGTTTGATAAACGACTTCGATTCCAGTACACCTGTGAAGGTATCTAAGGGAACAAATAGCATCAATTTTTCCCTCCAATTCGTAGAAAAATTTCCATTTCTATTCCTTCAAATTTACGGAAAATATATTTCTTAAGAAAAATAACGACCCCCGCACTAAGGAATTTAATCCTAGTGTTGCTTGGGTTTTACTAGTTTTACAACATGCAAGTCACAATACACCCAGACTCAGAACAAGCGTTCGTAGATCACAGAAATGCTTGGTCTAATTGGGCGTCAAACCCGCCACACGGTCGCGTAGAGTAAGTTTGGCGTGGTGCCTATTACACTTGGTTATCTTTGCAGTTTTAAATCAGATTTTGAAGTGTAATTACTTTGACTGGTCATATTTCATATGTCAAAACATTTGGCACTATTTTCACACTTGCAGCGCTTGTTGTTGATGCTTGCAATCAAGTTAACGGTTATAATCTATTCCAAAAAATGGATGCCTAGAGCTTAGTTAAGAATGTTAAGTATACAATAAAAACGAGTCGTATTGTAACTCTCTAACTTAACATTCTTAACTTTTGTAATGCAAAAGAAACTTTCCTTCGCTTTCACGTCAAAGCGAAACGGATTTAATGAAACTTGCTGCTGAGTAAACTTAAATAGCAAGACTGGACATAGACTGGAAGACTTTGCTCCGAGTTTATATAGGGTTATAGATTTGTGGACAGTCATTATATAAAAGTCGTATTTAACAGTGAGTTCTTGTCCACTTATTACGTTGGTTAGGTACGTACTTTAACAATAGGTCGTTAGTAGTATTTTTTAAATCGGTTAATCGTCTGTCAGCCTCGTGACATCGTCACCCACCAACAAGTTTATGACTGCAACATATTTAGCGGAATTACGTCATCTGTGAATATTTCAACTATCTATTGTTCATGAGATACAACCTGGTGACGAACATGGAAGTAAAAATCATGTATATAATCAAGCTGTAACAATAAGTGCCTTTCTTGTAGTCTGGACGAAAAAAGCATCCTTAGAGAAAAAAGATAATAGAAGAAGGAAGCAAGTGACGACCATGTTTTGAAATTTTGAAGGCTGTGTAAAATTGAAGAACACTTAATACCGACTTAGAAAAAGTTAATGACGCAAAAAGTGTTTTTGATGAAGAAATAATGTAAAAGATTGTACATTATATCTACGTATGTCTTTAACAAACCCTTGACCTACAGCAGCAGTATTTTTTTCTTGGCAATACTGATTTTTAGTAACCCTTTTTTTATTTGGAATAACAAACAATTACACATAAGATCCAATAGACTAATATATAGTACATAGCAAATGCAAAAACAAACGTGTAAAATCTGTGTTGTACGCGGAATACAAAAAAAAATGTTTCATGTAAAAATAACCCAATACTGATGACATTCAAATTTAGTGAACCAAGTTTAAATATATTTGAATAATGTAGCCATAACAAAAATGGAGGCAACTTTTATCGTGATTCGATAACATTTTTGTATAAAAAATATCCCTTTATGAAAAACAGGTCAATGAAGTACCTTCATAGTAATTTTCTTTAAAAGTATTTCATATTTTGGAAAAGATAAAAAAGCTCTTTATGGCCAACTCCATTAACTATAAATGTCTATAACGCACAATTTAGGGAATAATGATAAGTACATAAAGTAGCAATATCTGTGATATTTCTATATTTGATAACGTCAATAGAAAACTCGAATGTATGCAGATGACAAGTCAAAGTCAATTTATCCAAACAAAATGTTATTCCCATACATTTTAGTGCTATAATGATCATGGAAATATCCCTCGGCAAAACTGCAGTCTTTGCTACCCTCGGCTAGAGGGGCAAAAGGGGTAAGGTGAGGTATTGTAATTACAATTGGCTTTAATGGATATCTAAATTTAGTTCAGTGCCAAATCAATGGTCCGCATTCCTACGGCAAAGCGTCAGAGATAAACACACAACTCAAAAACTCTTTGCCTGTCTCCAGAAATCTTGACCAATAGGAGAAAAAGCAAAATAAAGCATCACTACGAATAAAAGTCTTAACTTTGACACCCGTTATTCCGACCACTGTAACGAGATTAAATCTTTCCGCCAATACCTGCGGGGCTCGCCTTGATAAATTGACACAGCTCGCGTCACGGCTCAAAGGTTGCGGTTGAAGAGGGTTACAAATAAATGCTCGCGTAGACGCGTATTTACTCAAAGCAATCTAGTACTGTGTGGCTAAAAATATGACCCTCCTTTTGGAGTTTACCGAAATCGGGTAAAATAGGATGAAAGTATTTGTTTCCAGGTAACCCTCTAAGAGCAAAGGATTGAATACCTTCTGCTAAAGGTATATTATTGCAGTTCTGAAAGAGAATCGCCACCCTACGTCATGGCAAAATATTACTTGAAAAGATCACAATAGGCTCTTTTTAATTGTAAGCTTACGAATATATAATCATCACTGTCATCCTAGCCTTTTTCCTATCTATATTGGGGTCGGCTTTCAGCCTATCCGGATTTTACCCGGGTTTTACAACTAGCGACTGCCTATCGGACCTCCATAACCCAGTTACCTCTTAGACTAGTTGCCAGACTTTCTAGCATCTGACTACCCGTCAAAGTTGGTTAATAACAGTACAGTATTTTCACAAATACAGAATCTGAATAGTCATGGACAGAATACAACAAATGATCAATCAATCTGATCTCGAACAATATCTCGAATCTGTCAAAACTTACTAAGTACGTAAGTATATATCGTTCGCATTCAGCTTCGAATGCTTGTAAATTACGTCGGCGATAAATCAAAGTGAACCCGTCATTGAACAGATAACACGAGCGTGATTGATTTGTAACTGAGTTCTATATAATATTGTGTAGGTAGGAGGTTGTTCAATTCGCCAATTGTGGATCTACTATGAGTAATTCCAGTTCCGCGTGAGTAAACCGTTACATCATTTAATAATGAATCAGTCTCACGATAGTTATTATAAAAATTCCAGTAGGACTATTGCAATAGGATATTTGTCAAAAAAATCTGTTCAGTCCGTCAGACATTTTATAAGTATATTGGACACGTATTTTTTTTTTATAATATCGTAAACAAAAAAAATAAGAGGATACAGTGATTTAAAATCTCGGTATTTTTGCCGATACAACTTAGACATCATGCTGCAAATGAGAGAGAGATGAATAACACATGAAACCTAATTTGCAAACGGATCCAACGTATTAGGGTCTAACTAAAACTAGGTTACGAGACGGAGCGCTCATTTCAGACAAGACAGTTAAGATAGACTGGTCTATTAGTCTATTGGTTAGGCGCCCTGACTGCCAAACCTATACCCGAGGTCCAATGTTTGATTCCTACCAAAGACAAATGTTTTTGTTATGAGCACGATCATTTGTTCTATGTCTGCGTATAATTTATCTATAACATGTATGTATTTAGAAGAATATATATTTATCAGTTGTTAAGTACTCATAGTACAAGCACTGTAGCGCTGTGACGCATGCCACCTAGCCTTAAAAAACAATTTTAAAGGCTAGGTGACGTGGTGCGAAATTTGTGGAATATTATTATTACATTGTTGCTAAACAATATAAATACTAAAGGTCTGACGCACAAAACTATCCACAATAAAAAATACTGCGTCAAAAAGTCAAGTTAAACAGACTTTTCTTTAAAAAACAAGTTTATGTCGAAACCGTCTTGATTCGAATGACTTCTTGCCCATTATCGCCACATACGTAGTTAAGTTTTCAAACTATCACTGTGCCCATAGCCGCAGCAGACAACTTATCTAACGACAATATATTACAAGATCTTCCAGCACAGATTAGTAACTCGACTGTCGCGGACTCAACCGTCGTCCGATCGTAAAGTGCCATCAATTTTGGCCTTAACCTAAAGATATTGCGGGTATTCCATGTCAGAGAGTCACAAGACACGTTCCAATGGACGGAACAGACATAGGTAACGAGTTTACAAAGGTCTTCGTACCCTCTGAAACTTGGTAAATCGAGTTAAGTTTAGTACGGTTCTCCTCACAATAACACCAACAAGGAGTTTCAAAAATCGACCTTATGTCTAACAGCATAAAGTCGTATCGCTTTGTCATAGTTTGACTTGTCTAAGCGTTTGATTGTACATTAAATTCGGACAGACATGTGCTAAAGTATAAATTGTTATTATCTGTCCCGTTCGAAGGGTAACTTGTTACTCTTTGTATAAGATCAGAGGAGTAATATCACTTAGATCCTAGGTATGCTGTAAAGACTAGATGTATATGATGTGAAAGTAGTAAAAATGTCAGAAAGATGAAAAACATTGCGCGCTGCGATCATGAACGATACATCATCGATGATAAATGGATACGTAGTATGTAGTTGCAGTTTCCTCATCGTGTATTTCAAACTTTATGATGTACCTATGAACTAGTTTTTTCATGCGGTCTCGCCCTTGTGAAAGGCAATTAATTATCTCGGATTTTCCATATTTAACCTTAGTATCAGAGTTTAAACTGCCCGCAGGCCCTTGCCTTGTGTGATTACCTCACATTTTTTTATCATAATCCGTTCAGTAGTTTAGACGTTAAACTGTATCAAACACACTCTCGCATTCATCACGTTATTTACTATGGTCAATTGATACAGCAGAGCATTAGGTTGTACCAACCATAAAAAATGCTCGTTATAAATAATACGACGCGTTTGGGACACAACGGTTTGTCTGAATCGCTTGGAACGGAAAAATACATTTTGTTTTGTATCCTTCGTGCCAGTTTGTAGCGTTTGTTAGTGCAATACGTTTTTATTGTTCGGATCTAGAAGCTTCTGCTTTATGGCCACGTTTAATGGCATGTGGACACGATTGTGTGAGTTTTAAATGCATTCAATATTATGGTTTTTATCGGTGGAAGTTTTGAATATGATTAAACGAGTAGTTTAAGTCACCCCGCAAAACTCATTCGCGTGATGTGTCGCGGATTCGTAAGTCAAGAATTTGTGTAATCGACAAGTCTAGGTGTTTTTGTGAATGTGACTTTAATGTTTGCGTAACTTCTCACGCTATGTTTTTTATTGTATTCAGTAGAACAAAGAAACTCGTTATCTTAAGAAGCCTTAAGACATCATAATTATAGATTCGGTACATAGACGTACCTTTTGTGGTAAAAATATAGATATAGCAATCAGGTATAACTGATTCATCACGTTAACATTGATACGTAAAGAGGTTTTATACTAAAAGATGCAACGGTTTACTCCCGCGTATTTGTCGGGATCCGGATTGTCAGAATAGTGCGCAAACCAACCGGAGACCTTTACAATGAGCGAACGTACAGATCAGATTGTGTTATCATCCACAGTGAACCACAAATTATATTGTAATGTAAATAAATGAAAATTCTATTAAAATATACAATATTTCCCTCAGATTCTCGTATACACGATGTAAGAATGTACTTGATGACTTCAATTACATAACGATATCTGAATTTATCGCACGAAACAGAACGCGCCTTCTTAGCCGACGTACTATCGTAAAAATGTTCAAACCATGGAATATAAAAGAGTTAACAGAAGTGCCTTAAAGCCGGCTGGTTCTTTATAATCACCCAAAAACGAAAAAAATTTTGAAATTTATTAATTAACAAGAAAACCTATTAAACGAAATGTAAACTGAAAAACTAATCTCGAAAACTCTGATGGTTTGACTTACCTAATTCATTTCAAATCGGACATCATACTAGCTGTAAAATTTAGGTTTGAAGATTATCATCGCCTCCGTAGCAGTACGTATCGTGAGATCCACTTCCATCCACTTTCCTATCTTCCAAGGTTCAGACATTCAGTGTAAGTATAATTCATTTCTCTGAAATTCCGTTAGCGACGCTACGAGTAAGGACTTTTTGAGGTTATCGCCTGAATATTTCATTTAAAACCTTTTCAGAGGCCCGGTAATGCGTACATTTGGGCATTAAGAGCTGGCAATATAATCGTCGTAATATATGTATAGACGTTATACGTACTTTTGTTTACTGGTATATTTGACATTTATTTTTGTTTATTTTTGATGTGTGTGGTGTTAAAATTGATGCTTATAAACGTGCAATTTGTGCTTTTTAATTGCGTTATAAGTGACAATCCGTTGTCCGTTGTCCGTCGGGACAGCACTTAATGTTTGTTTGTAAATTCAAGCGATTTTTATTCACTTTGAATGGAGTTAGTATTTATACGGTTTCTGTAAATTAATCTCGGTGATTTTTTTTTACTTAGAAACTTCCTTTCTTTAAAAGACTTTTCCGTTTTCCGTCTTGTTCTTTAGACTTCGGTTAGAATTATAAGGTTTTCCAGATAAATATCTATTACGTGTTTGTATTACCAGGATATATCATTTCAAAAATATGTAAAATTTTCTACTTACCTAAATGTTAACTTATACAAGATCTTCCAATAGGTAATATAATGAGAAAAAAATCCTTTGCAAAGACTCGAACTGGCAACTTTTAGTTCAACACACCAGTCGTTTTAGCTACTAAGCTACCGAGGTCTCTGACCGAGAGTTGACGTTTTTCCTCAAAATAAATCAAAATAAACATCTCCTACATATATAACATACAATTCAATCCATTAAAGAATCACATACTCAATACAACATTTATTGGCATCACGGTTCACTGAATGTGGTTTAGGCTCATCGAGTACAGTTACCCACACAACTTTCGTGTTCATATTGAATTTTCATCCTTATTGCATAGAATTAAGGATGGTTTTTGTTGTTTGGTGATGCCATTAATTTGTGGTTTATTGTATGGTCAGCATCGCATCGTATTGTATAGACTGAGATGCATTTGTGCTAACATTTACCATGTAACATGGCCTGTAGACAAGTAACAATCCAAATAATAACACGGAAGATTCACAAAAAAATCCTAACTTTTAAAGTCGAAATCATATCCGAAATGAAAAAAAAGAATGTCATTCCCGTTCATTTGAAATTTTGTATTCGTTTTATTCATTTATTTACAGTTCCTACCAACAATGAACCATGACTGACTAGATATTCGAGGCATTCTCTATCAGCCAACCGTAATATGACTTTCAGGTTATGTTAACCGACTTTTGTTGCTTACTGTACAAACTTCAACAAACAAACCGACCACTCCAATAAATTATCTAATATGTATCCGTAGTGAGGGTTTGGTATTCATCGCGCGTCCGCCGCGGTTGGTGTCGAATGGCGATATCGCTTTTGAATTGCTTCGTTTACGTCATAATTCTGTATCTGATATTATTTCAATCAAATCATGACTGTAGTGTTATTAATAGGTATCAGAAATAGGTTACGATGCTGATATGTTTAAAAAAAACAATTAAAAAAAAAAATAGTTTAGTTTTTAAATTTGCGATGTCTGCATTTCATGTCATTACTGGAACGTCAATTAGTTTAAAGTGGCCGTTAAGGCTCATGCTGCGTGGCAGTTAAAGCGAAAAGTAGCAACAAAAGACAATAAAAATATCTGGGGTTAAGTGGCATTGCATCGAATGTTATACTCACAAGAGGAAATTCACAAATTATAGTAACAATCTCTTAGTTTGAATTCCAGTCACGGACCGCTACAGCCATTAATATAATAATATGACCAAACAACATACTCTATTACCCCTAAACATTAATAAAACTTGTCCAAACAAGGTTATACATCACAAATGGCTGGTACAATCACATCAACGCTTCCATTTTACCCTGGAGAGCTTTAACGGAGTAAAGTTTCGTAGAACAGCCCCAGGGATTGAGACCAGCTAGATTGAACCCGCACTGATGGCATTGTAATAAATATCAGAGCAGAGCATAACTCTCTATGAATAACAAATATGTTGTTTAACTTGAGAAGTGTTGGCTATTTGTTATTTATAACACTTTATTTGATTGACCGGTTTTGGAATTGCTTTTCTTAGAGCTTGATACCAGATCACAATGTAATTTCATTGTTGCTGAGGAATAGAGATGGCGCTACATGCGGTGTAGTGCGTTGTCTCCTTCTACAATTGTAACTGTTTTCATGAGCTGGTGTTTCGCGAAACTTTAAACAATACATATTTTTTTTAGACTTCTATGTTTAACTTCTCATCGTGTGCTCTATACGTTTTATTGCTATTTAATACCAAGTTTTCTTATTTAATTTGGAAGTACATAGCTGCGATTAGTCGGCGAAGTCACATAATACTATGTAATAAATATAAAATAATTAATTATCAATCCGAGCGTCCAATTTTAGGCTCGTTGTTTTTTTATAAAACATTGCTATTGAAGGTATCTATGTATTTTATAAGTACACATTTACATCGAAAGCAAAACTTACGCAAATAAATAAGAAACACAATATCCATCTTTCCGAGTCCAGAACAACAAAAACATATCTTAGCTATACAAATGACTTGGCATTGTAATTGTTGCGGGAAAGTCTCGAAAATGCTTCGTCCTCAACTTGGTACTTCGTTGACACTATTGTGCCGTCGAAAGTTTTTGTCGGACAAACCGCTGCAGACTACAATAGCTGGGGAGTTAGAAGCGCTGAATTAAGTGAAACTTCAAATTCCTTTAGGTACCCCGTATCCGATTTAAGTTTTATTGAGTTAGTTGTTACTTCGTTTATTACTTTGAGGTGTACAAATTCGTATTCTGTGGCTTATTGTTACCGTGTTATTACTGAACATTGATTTAGGATTTAGAATTAGGTTCGAGTATTTGTTTAAGTATGATTAGAATATTATTCAGTTCTCTATCGCATTAGGTTAAGATCCTGTAAAGATAGATGTAAGTGTGAAATAAATAAGAAAATAAAAAAGTTGAGTACTGTGGTACCTACACACTGCGCACTGGCGCACAGTGTGCACCTACAGTTTTCTGCAGTTACGTGCGTTATAACTATATGTAATAAAGAGCGCTGTTGTTGTGAGGTGTTTAAAATTTCAAGCCATTACTTACTTTAAATATGAAAAAAAAACTTATTTTTGCACAAAAAATATTTTTCATACAAATGTTTTTACGCCATTTGAACCGAGAAATACTTACATCATCTATTCAATTTACTAGTAAATAAAAAAAGCAGGCCGTTCTGAAAACCATACCAATCAAGTCTAGTCAACATATTCCTACCTAATACACTATCCATAATTCTTTAAAACTAAATCTACTATTATTTGTCGACAGGACAAGCACTACCTCTGTATAATGGCATCAGACTCTCCGGAACAGAACCTCACGCAGTACTTCAGTCTGTGCAACGACTTCATACACGCGGCTCGACTCAGAGACGGAAACGTTCTTATACATTGGTAAGTAATTATTATGATGAAGGAATCTAGCGCAATGACACTATTTTGTGCTCATGTAAAATCGATGAAAACATTTTTCGTTATTAAAAAATTTGCTGGGAAAGGTAGAAATCAAATCCTCGCGTCACGGTGTACGAAATTGAATTCCTCCGAAACGGGTCGACCAATTCTTATGAATTTATATGTGCTTAATATACGGTAGGTCAGAGTCGCACCTATTTGTCACATTCATACATGATTTTTGCTGCACTATGGTTTCCTCATGATGCTTTCCTTCACCGTTCGTCATTGATTTGAAAAATACATATTTATAATATACATACCTGCGTGGGGTTCGAACCTACACCTCCACAAATCCATTCGTAGAACCGCGAGACCATCACAATACATATATGACTGTAAGTAAATATACGACATCAAAAGTCATAACGAAGAGTACTTTGACTCTCAATAAAAAGTTATATGATTATATTAGACTTTATTGGTGCCATAACTTGTACGTAATGGCATATTATGAACATAGCATTTCGTTCGTGAGAATTAAAACAAAACAAATAGCGTTAGCAGAAACAGCGCGTGAAACCATTATTAGGTAATGAAAGGAAGTTACTTGTTACACTTTAATTAAGTTAGAGAGGTAATAAAATGGTTTAACTTCGTTTATTTACACAAATAAGGTTCCATCTCGGTTTAAGTACTGCTTAAAAGCAGTATTTTAATCACTCATTGTACGCCACGTTCCCGAAACACGAACGGGACGGAAGTTTGATTCGCTTTAATGTCGGTTCCTAATTTCATTACAAGTGTTTTGGTGTTAAATTGACTAAATAGTTAAATTAAGTAAAGTGATTGAATTGTATCAAGTGTTTCATTTGTTAAAAAATATTGGTTATGACCAAATCTTCGGATAGCCGAATGGTTGATTTAACCACATCGAAGCCCTGTACCCGACGTGTTGCTAGATCGATTCCTGCATAGGACAAGCGTTTGTGTAATCCACGAATGCTTGTTCTGAATCTAGGTCCCAGTGCCGCGGTGGGATTTACATGTTTCCTTAGTGCGGGAGTCGTTTATGAAAAACAATGGGTAATAGAGTAAAAGACCTTTTTAAAGAAATAATAAAAAAAAGAACTACGACTACCAACTTCATATAAAAACTTCAGAGCCAAACTTGATGAAATTATGAGGGCAACTGATAGCTAATTCACGTTAAGAGAAAATCATCAAAATCCGCATTTACAAAAAGTCCGGAAGCAAGAAACAAAAAAAAGACGATTTGAGAACCACCTCCTTTTTGACCTCACGGGGCAGTCCGCTGTTGCATAAGAGTGCTAAAAACATCCAATATTACTCATTACAAACATTGGCTAGTAAATCCCGCTACAAAAGCCTCTCTCTCATGAGGTAAGGGCATCATTACTCATCACACTTACACGCAACGTGTTCGTACTTATATCTCAACGTTAGACAAAGATTTATGAGTGTGTTTTGCTGGGCCACTGGTTTTTACGCCCCTTGGTCAAACTAATATAGGTAGCTAATATCGCTGGTATGTTGATCCACAGGCCGTCATTTTGATTTAAAAATAAGTTTATTTACCCATTGTTCAACATGAGGGCGGTTAGTTAAAAAAACGTAGTCAGTGTAAACATTCTACGATTCCCGCTTTTGTAAGTCAAACGGTGTAGAAATGGCTGAAATTCAGCGCTGTGACGGACCGTGTTAGTTAGACAAATTTCAGGCATTCGCCAATCTGATGCCCTTAGCTTTTGCTACAATTTGTCAATAACTTCGTGATAGTGTTGCCGAAAATCGCAAAAAATATACTAAAATGTATAGAATATTTTTTGCGATTTTCTTCATGAATAAAAATATAGAGAGTACTTGCCATATAAACTACCAAGTTTTATACCCGCCGTTGAGCGACGATAAACCCCTCTCGTAATCTTTTTGCAAAACAGACGCATTTTATTACAGTATTTTTTATCTTAATCTGAAGAATTTATTTCGTTGAGAAGGCGCGTCGCTCGAATACTCCAGTCTAATTTTAGCGAGGTTGAGTGACGACTGTCCATTGTTTTAGCTGGAGTCACCCTCAACGACTTCATTAGTAACACAGATTTAGTATAATAGTCTCTCAGACAGTTACAGAAGTTTTCAAATATAAAAAAATACTTTATTTGCAAAAGTCTTCATTTTGCGTGTGAAAATTCGATTTCAATTTAATGACTGTATGGATTCTGCAAAAGAAAGATAAAACAACCGTTTATTTAAAAAATGGGCCAAAATAAAAATGTCTTTTAAAAATGTACATAAGAAAACTTTTATTTTTTTATTTCATTTATATTTACCTTATCATAATGTTAAACATGGTTTAAAAATAACAATCATTTATTTAATATTGACAAAAGTGAATTTTATATTATAATTTTTGCTTGATAAAATTTATCTTGCCAAAGTGTTAAAAACAGTTACTAAGAACCTACATACGATATAATGTATACAACATATTATAAGGCATATATCAAAATGTCGTTCAATAAAAACCAATTAAATACAACCTTTTTCAATGTAATCTATTGAATATTAGATTGATGGGTGTGATTTAATGTCGTCAAACATATAGCCTAGTCCTAACGTCAATCAAACGCAGCACGTAATCGTCGATCGCTTCATTGAAAACCGATATCAATCAGTAGTAACACAAACAACATAATGTAGGTTAAAATATAAAGCTTTTTAAATCGAACATTATATATAAGATATTCTTATAAAGCTTCGTATAAAGTAACTTCTTACATATTTTGATAAAATAACAACTCTTAAAATGATCACTAATATTATTAGTATACCGGTTTTGCCCAAATCATTTTATGGAAAATCGATATTGTCAAATACAAGAGCTCATCGATAGAGTAACAATTATAGCAAAATTAAAACTTTCAAACACTTAATGAAACAAATGCCTTATTCGCTAAACGGGATGTGCCCAACAGTGGGTCATTTATAGGCTGGCATTGTTTAATAATATTGTCTTGAGATTTTTACAACGAGACGCATTTTTAGTATCCTTAGCACCAAAAAGATAACCACAAGACCTAAATAAATAGCAATCGTACGTTGTATAATACTTAAATTCGTTAGGCACAGACAAAAATGTCTGTCTATTCATACAAAAACTAACACAGTTTATTTCCACAAAGCGTTTGTGTCGGTTTAGGCGTGGCGAAATATAATAAATCAACGACACAAAGTCTATTACGAGCCTGAGTATATAACTATACATATTATGTACATTTCTTTGTAGGCAATAGGCAATCACATTATATTTCGTAGAGTGAGCGCCGACACGAATACTTGTGATATTAAATTCGCATTTTTATTTACTTGTCATGTGAGTACTTGGATTGTTTGAGTGTTCTTACTATAATACCGAAATTCTTTTAAAAGCTTTACGTAATAAAGCATTTCCATATATCTAATATATAAAATTCCCGTGTCACGATGTTAGTTACCGTACTCCTCCGAAACGGTACGACCGATTCTTATGAAATTTTGTATACATATTGGGTAGGTCTGAGAATAGAACAACATCTATTTTTCATACCCCTAAGTGACAAGGGTTGCCCACACGAAAAAAATATATTTTATTTTTTAGACGATATTGTTTGTTTTTATCTTTTTTATAATGTGGCACTAAAAATACATACAACTAGAAAAAAAAAATCGGCAAAACGACGTTTGCTGGGTCAGCTAGTATATTATAAATGTGAAACTATTTTTTATGTACATACCACTTCACCATCATCAGTAGCTTCAAGCATCATCATCATCATCGGCCTAGCCTTTTCCCAACTATGTTGGGGTCGGCTACCAGTCCAACCGGTTTCAGCTAAGTACCAGTGTTTTACAAGGAGCGACGGCCTATCTGACCTCCTCAACCCAGTTACCTGGGCAACACGATACCCCTTGGTTAGACTGGCTGACTTTTTCAGCTTCTGACTACCTGTAACGACTGTCAAAGATGTAGGAATAACAGCCGGGACCCACAATTTAACGTGCCTTCCGAAACACGGAGGAACTCGTTATGACAAAGATGGTCACCCATCCACGGACCAACCGCGTCAAGCATAGCTTAACCTGTGATCGAATCACTTATGCGGTTATAGCTTAGCTTCAAGCATAATTATTATTATATGATGTGTGATTGAAACAGCAGCCATGTCAGTTTTACATAATTACTACCTGTCTGTAACGATTTTACGGTTAAACCGCTTAGTTGATTGTAATGGAATTTTGCGAAGATAAAGAATCGTAAAGGATAACTTGTATTCCAGGAAAGGTCACAGGCTTGACGTCACGGTCATTACGGGTGTGATACGGGCGGTAACAGTTGCCACACAGTTTTCCTAAGCAATCTGATTGTAAACGCAAATTAATGTTAATACTTACTAGGTTTAGTTCTAGTTGCACTGACTCGCGACCCGAGGTGGGAAAATCCTATAAATATGAGGGATTGAACCGTTGCATCATTTAATCACGTTTTTTTTCTTCTCAACGCTTTATTCGACTCTTGCGTGGACTCATAGATCGTTCAAATGTAACAGTGTCTAATACACTCTACAATCATCAAAACCTTTATTTTATTGTTAAGAAGACTTAATAATATACTAGAGAAAGTATTCTTGTGTCACGAATCGCTAACCTTCAGAACTGTCTGAGTATCGATCACAGATTCGCAGCTAGATTTCGGTATGAGAATGTGCCTTGTACACAACCCGGCTGATGCACATTTCAGATTTATATGTCAAGGCAACTTGTACGATTACGCTAGCTGATACGTACAATATCACTTGCAGAGCGAAAAAATGGAATAAAAAGATATATGTTTGATTTATTTACATTTATATTGTTTGTTAAAGATTTATAATAATAATAATAATAATAAATTTATTTATTCGGACAACAGAGATCCATACTAAACAGGTACATGAGTAAATATAAAATAAAAATAAAAAACAACAAATTTGATGTACATCTCTATTTGCATGTACGTTCGCAAGTCAAGGAAATAGGTACAACAGACCTATATTAAAATTTATGCTAAGATTAATATCTGTAACAGTTTCTATTATATATGTATATTGGATTTAATAACACAAAACATATTGATGCTTCCCAAATACGATGCAAATATGATGCTTCCCTTTTATTTTGATATCCAAGAAGTCAATTATAATTACGCAAGATAAAACATCAAAAACATACAGTCAAAATAATATCAAGTTTTCAATTAAGAAACCTGTTTTTTTTTTGGAGAAAAGCTGCAAAAACATTGTTACGTTGATAGCACGTTATGAGGGCGTTGGGTGGAACATCATTATCGATTAATTGGTTATTTTAACGCGGTCATATCACTTGATTACACAATTATCGCTCGGAGCCCGCTCCCTTACACTAGACGATCGTGTTTTTTTTCAAAGAAAACAATGTTCGGAAACTGTTGAAGAGATCTTAAGCCTTATTTTTCTTTTAATGAGTAAAAACGCCTACCTACCGCATTAAGGGAATTAATCCTTGTGTCGCGGGGGCTTAACAAACATTCAATTCACATGCAAAAAGATACCTAGTCTGAGAACAAGCATTCGTAGATCACACACATACTTATCCTATGCTTGTCGAACCCGTGACTCGTCGTGCTCTGTGGTTTTTGGCGTGGTGACCTCAACCACTCATACCATAAAATCTAAAACATTTTTTGATTTCCATGTTCAGAATCTGCAAATGCTGAATTAATAAAAGCCACTCTAATTTCTCAAGGTCACACAAAAAACATACTAAAGAACCGTATTCTTTTTTACTTCTGGAAATGCGTACATTTTTTCCCTGAAACCCCTGTATAAGTAACGAGAGCCGTGGTCGAAAAAGAGCTCTAATCATTTACATCCATTTAAGTTACACGCAAGGAACGCATTTCCACAGTATTCATGGTAATGTCACGCCTTTTACCACGCCTACAATATTTATAATGCAAATGCCGCAAAAGGCACTTTGTGATAATTCTATAACGTTCAAGTAGAGGTGAATAACCTCTAACTAATGGTCAGTTATCAAAATCGTATTACGTAGTAAACTTGCTACCGATATTGTCAAGATAGCAAAAAGCTAGTCAAGTGCGAGTATGAATTGTGGAACTGAATCAACTGCAAAAAACTGAACTTACTTTTATGACCATAATCTGTAAAGTTTCAATGTCTATCACGATTCATGAGACTCAACCTGCTGATAGACGGACAGCCAGTGGAGACTTAGGCTTTCCAAATTCCATTGTTCCCTTTGGATACGGGTAAAATCCAGAATATCATTTAATCTTAGTGCTAAGCAAAAATATCAGAATTTTATCCTCCTTCACCGCTTTTATGTAAATAAAATTTGTTATTTTTGCTCACCGCTTGGGAAAACGACGTCATTAAAAAGTAACATCATAAAACAGCAGACAACACTGTATAAAATATTCGCTCAGCTTGAAAAATGTTCTGTGAAAACACTGAAATTATAACAAAAGCGGGCTGTGCAAGAATTTAATGACGCATCATTTGCCGCGTGTCTGGTTTCCAACTAAAACGACCAGCAGAGAGATAATGATGACTTAGAAACACAACTAAGTATACACCTAGGCACGTATTGTATGTAGGAAAGTTGTGAGTGCAAACAACGGCTTACAAAGTTCTGTAATATAGCGTGTAATTATGCTCTTATCTCCGACCCACTTGCTACTTAAACTAATTCAAAGTTCTTTTCTTGTCTCTTGACTCTCTCGTGTGTATTTTTCGTAACAAAGTTATAAAATGGCTAAAATTGCTGCTAACCCAGTGCGGAAGATTAAAATATTCGAATTAGCATTCACCCTTGACTCTTAGGACTTGAATCTTAGGCCCCAATTTAACACTTTCAGGTCAATTAAATAGGTATTGAGTTTGGAACTATTTGGATGTTAGGTTTATTTCCTCTAAAAAGCAAAGGTCATCGAAATAATCCAAAAAATCTAGTTCATTTGCACAAGATGTAAGAGGAATCCATAAAAAATTGGTTCAAAGAATAGACTTGAAAACGTTGTAATAAATTATGTCTATCGAGCTCTTCAAAATGAAGTCACGAGGTTCTTATGGATAGTACTTGTTCGTCAATATCTGGGGGCCTACCACTGTATCAGATATAAATGCTGTTGCATTTGTGGAAGAGGGACACTGCTCTACACCTTGTAGCGCGCCGTCTCACTTCTACGACTGCAACAGTGTTACTTTTTAAAGTAGAGGACAGTGATAGGCCCCCTGGGTAGTGGATAGTGCTCACCTTTCTCGGTCAAGTGGCTTTGCCATCGGGACCAGCTGAAATCGATTGAGAGCCTGTTGCTGACACCCGCGATCTTATACCAGCGACGAGATAAGGTCCACACACGACTAATTGAAACGTGCTAGGGATGTGTTTTCGAAACTTAATTTTATACTCGACTTGCCTCAGATTTCTAAGAGGTTTATCAACGTCGGAGTGATGTAAGCAGCCATTTATTTTGTGTCAGGAGCGTTGCGGTTACTTGTTTGTTACGAAATAATTAAGAAGGAAACTTGTTTGAATAAAAACAAAAAGATTAACTTCCTTGATATCCTAAAAATACAAAGTAATGATATAATCCGATTGGTTTATCTATTGACTGCTTGTAGTAAATCTCAGTGCGCTCTTTAAAATAAATCATAGTTGGCAAGGGGTGTAAAACTTATAAACTATACATATCTATATACGTAAATTATGCTATGATATATAATAAGCTATGTTACCCCTTTTTTAATATTTTGAGGAGTCTCAAAATTGCGTCCTAAAGGAAAAAGGCGAAATTTTTATTATTATAAGAGTATTTATCTCTGTCCTCGCGTTTCTTCATTGCTTACGTTAAAACTTTTCACAACGTCAACTTATGATAAGAAAAAAATCAAGCTATGATGCCAAATAGAAAGCCTATTTCATGAAAAATGAAAGTTAATCTTAAAAAAAAAATACTGTAGGCACAGATTTTTTAATTGTCTTTTTTTCCCAGTTTGGCAGGGATGTCACGAAGCGTGACGGTAGCAGTGGCGTACATAATGTCGGTTACGCCGCTGACGTGGCGCGAGGCTCTGAAGGTGGTCCGCGCCGGGCGGGCAGTCGCCAACCCTAACCTCGGCTTCCAACGCCAGCTGCAAGACTTCGAAACTTATAAACTTGTTGAGGTAAGAAACTGTCTGAAATTCTGAGTATGCTTCTTGAAAAGTTTTCTTGAAAGGATGTGGCTCTTAGGGTGTATGCAAGTATAGAGCTAGTTTTCCATAAAATAGGGTCAGTATTTGAAAGTCCGTAAGAAAACTATGTGGAATTAAAAAGAGCTGAAAAAAATAATCTACTTTAGTTCAGAAGGCTTTCAAGATAAGTAAGGCAATCCAAGAGATTAAAAGAAGATCCATTTAAATTCACATTCAACAGCGTCATTATAAATTTACAAAACCTTGAATCTAATACATACCTTGTTATCGATAAATGAAATATATGTTCGGCTAAAATATTTTAACTTGAATAGAATCTCAAGCACTTATAAATAATAAAATATTCCGTAAAAGCTTTCCATAGGCCCATCAGATTCTATAAGTGTCTGTTACGAGGAAAATTTTCTCTCATCGCAATTTCTAACGATTGACATAGTTTTTGTGTCGCCAGTGACATGACACTGTTATACGCCCATCCGTTAGGGATAAATCTTTGTTCGGTTTTTGCTCATCTTCCATTAAAAAACTAGATCAATACTTGAAGTTTTAAAACGTGGGCTCGTTGAGCCCAGACAAGTTACATTAAACAAGCAATAATATATTGAAACCTTAATTCGGGAATGAAATCCTTATCGACTTGTAACGTGACTTTGACTTCTCAATTCAATAGATTAAATTGAATGCATGTGTGTTAGCGCTCGAAGAAATATATGTACATATATTATATATTTGTGTAAAGGTTGGACCAAAAAATGGGCTAGCCACGCTTCTGTCTTTCAAGGCATAGAACATAAAAAACAATCTAAGTATGTCAGTAATACTGAAACAAGAATTGAATACATTGTCCCAAAGTGGCAGGTGTTCGTATAAATCTACGTAAATTTATTCGTTGGCAACCGACAGCGGGATTGCGATCACCTTGCGTGACACTTTCGCGTGTCAATACACCCCAAACAGTTACCAAATGACATGCAGAAAAATGTTCCTTTCATACTTACAATTAGTATTATCCTCGCTAAGTAATATTACATTATAATAACGATGAAGGATGGCTGTTTAGTGAGGTGGGAAAATGTTCATGTAGACCGACCTCCATGTACCAGTACTTTTACTGACTAACCTAAACCCGCCGTGCAATGTCTTCCCAATTTGGTTGACGTTTAGCAATATATACATCACGTATAAAAGAAAGGGTTAAGACAGGGCCGGCCACCGTTCCTTAGGTCTTGAGACTTTTCTATTCGCAGTGTTACGCCGGCGCCGTCTCGCCTCACAAAAGAAAAGTCTGTAAGAAAGCGTTATTTGTCCCGTCATTATAGTACTCTAGAGTCATGGAAATTTGAATACTATAGTAACGAAATAATGAGTCATTGAGGCATTTCTAGGGAAACCTGACTAGTGAGGCAATAATGCATCATTCGCGTGACTCAATGATCGATTGACAGGCTATTTATCGAGATAAGGATTAAATAAATTTTTGCGAAAATTATAATAACCTTTTTAAATAGAACTTTTTTTTTATTTTATTAAAGCAGTAATTTATATTTCAATGAAGTCGAATATATGTACATAGTTTAATCAAAATTTGCCCTACAATTTTAAAAGGTGTGAATTATTTGAAAAACAAAAACTGGAAGGTTATCTAGGTATATATATGGAAATAACTTCAGAATCCAGCTCTATCTCGATATTAAAGATCAAGAACACCGTAGCAAAATGCTAATACGATCGAAAAAAAAATGATATTATTAATTTGTCTATTTTCTTTTCAAGGAAAGAAGAAGACTTAAGGAGCGGTACCCGTCATTGGCGCTAGCTGACCGAGACCTATCCGAGTGCCGCGTCATGCTGGACTCGTACCAAACGATGCTGAACCAACGGACAATCTGCGAAGGAAAATGCTCCATGGGCCGACAATGTCCCACTGGTAATTTTACTTTATTCCCTTAGTTATTTGTGACAAATGAGGTCAGTATCTCGCGTCAGTATCACAAAATCCAGTGACGCGTCCTTGGCAAACTTTCGAAATATCTTAAAGGCTTACGTTGATGAATCGATGTCGCTGAAACCGTTAATCTTAGCAGAAAAACTTTCTTAGCAACGACCGAAGCTTCGAAAATACTCTAAAATAAAACTATATGTATTCCCCTCACGTATACCTAGTCCCATTTGACGTAGTAAGGTCGAACGTAGTTTTAATTCAATCGCCAGACGCCCTACTTTTAGCGTATCACACCCAAACATAATTTGGTTATACTCTAGCAATCTCATAACGATTTTTTCGTATCTACCCATAGGCGTTGAAATCGATATTGATATCCTAATGGAAGTTTTTTTGATGTTTGGCGTGGCACTTAGTCCATCCATAGATGTTGTTATTGTTTCTACGATAAATAATATCTAAGTATATTATTATAATATTTATGCTTAAGTGCACTTGACAAACTTTGGAGAAGTTCGAAGTAGCATTGTATATCAACGTCTAGCTTTCCCTCGGCATGTATAAACTACTTCGCCATTTATCAGCAAACACTTTCCTCTAAAACGAAAGCAAACAAACCCGTGTAAAAAGTATTGATCTCCATCGAGCACTGACGCTAGCATAGCATCGCTTTAACACTACAAACGGCAACCGTTGATACCACTTAAGCACTTAGTTTATGTTCGCACGTGTTCACCACTACATAGAGGTATTTGTTGCGTTCTCTCACATCAGGGGTATGCAGAACAGGGTCGAAGAGACAACCGCGACAAAGGAAGCCCTCAATGGCACCAGGAGCTGGAGAAGGCCCAGGGCTAAAGCGGTCGCCGTCCACACTGTCCACGATGTCGACTGCCTCAGGGTACCGCCCTCGGTCCTCGCCAGCTGGACTTTATAGTTATACCGGAGGTTTGTGGACGATATTACCTACTTTATAAGAAACTTAATAAGTTTTCTCAATTCTGAAGTTTCAACAGGTTTCGGAGATGATTGTTAAGCGTCAGACTTTTCAGTATCTTCTGTTTTTTTTATGTTGATCATATTCTTTTATATCTTATAAATGGATTATTGTTCGGAAACGATCCCAATGAGGAGGGAGGAGAAATTAAATTTAATTCAAAGTTTCTATTTCAGTCCAAACCCCGATTCCTTCCGGAAATGTTAGCGTAAGAAGTGAGCTCTTTGAGAACAATGTAAAAACCCAAACATCTAATCCGACTAAAATTTCAGCTCCGTCTCGACCGTCACGGTCAGCATCAGGGCTTAGCATGACTCGGGTAACAGACCCGGTGGGCGGCGGCACGGCTATGGCGGTGGGCGGCACGGAGTACTCCCGAAGACGGGCGGCCTCCGCGCCAGCCACGCCAGCGCTGTCACCCGCGTCATCGCCACCCGGATCGCCGCACAGGGCACCACAGCATAGGTGACCATCAAGAATTGTTCCTCAGATCCTTCCTCATCTTTAGAATCTCTAGTGCGTACTAAGTCCTCTGCTACTTGGATCTCAGCTGATATAGATGAACATTTTCCATGCCATGACATATTTTCTGATAGTCCCATCTTGAATTCCAAAAAATAAGGATCTCTGCTAGCACGACCCATTGCACAGCCACATAGCCTACACAGGACATCGCACAGGTGATCATTAAAAATTATAATTTTCTTGTTTATACCTTGTCAAGCGCACGGCGTTCTTACGAGCCTTGTCAACACGCAGACCAGTTTCTATAACATTCGGTAAGTTGTTAAGACTCTTTAATGTGTTGACACTACAGGGTGTGGTTTTGTCTGTGCTCTAGAACAAAGGAGGAATTTGAGCAAAGATGAAATGCCCCTTTATGTTTATATTCCATGTATCAAGTGCCTGTGCTGCTATATCAGAGCTGATGCCTGTTTCGACCCCTCCAGGTTCCCCACACAGGGTTCCACATAGGTGAATATTCAATCTCTCCTATTCTAAATCACTGCTGAGGCACACCTAGTGCACCTACATTTTATAACAACTTAGTGACGGACGTAGTCGTCAGCAATTCGTATGTTAAGTTACTAGTAACCGCGTGAATTAGCATTTAAGCAAAATTCATAAAAACCGCTCATCGAGCTACAATTACAGTCCATTCAACATTAAAACAAAAGCGATTTAGTTTTCCCATTTCCAAGCACATTTTCGTTGTTTGACATAATTATTCGAACCATTATTTTGTGGCACTTTTTAATTTTGTTCATTTCATGTTATCAATAGGAAGAGCTGTGCTTGGGTGATACCCTCGGTGGAGTGGGACCCCGATTCGATGTGACGTCACGGCGTCACGTCTCAAGAGGTTTTAATCACTCTCGTCGCACCCTCGCTTGCCGGAAGGTTATGCATTGTTTCTTTTGTTTTGCACGCTTATTTAACAATCATCGTTACACTTATAAATCAAGAACACTTTTTTTCTCTTTTTTAAGTACTTATAGTGTTGGTGTTTAACTTACGAAAATTGCTTCAGTAGGTGGGTAGGTAGTAGCACTTGCATTTTTCTTTTATAGAATATATCTTTATAGCTAGAGGTATGCCACATACATCCAAAAGGTGTTAATTAAAGTTAGTCCTAGCCCATGGTAATTCAAGTGTGAGAGGGTAAAAACGTGGTAAAAAAAGGTACTGAAAAGGTATAGAAGGTATATTAAGACAGTAGATTGTAACTTAGCAACCTAGGCTTTGGTAGTGGCAGTTCGCTAGGTTTTCTGCTAGTAGCCTTCACTGGTACCTTTAACCCTAGCTTGATAATATACCTTAAAACATAGACGGAGTATAAATGTTAAATAGTTTGATATGTTTAGCACACGAATTTTGTATATCCAACAGTGTTAAGAATTAACTTATGCACACTTAATTAACAAAGGAAGCGGCTGCTGTCTGTGAATCGAAATATCTATATTTTGAAACCGGGGATGAAGTTATGAAGCGTTTTAAAAAATAACTGACGGAACACGTAGAATGAATAGAGCCTCTTAAGGCTATTGTTCTTCATTCTGTCGAGCATTATCTTTATCTTTAGGCGCCACGTCGCCGTTTTCATACAATTGTTTAAGATAAGTAGGAAACACTTCCGCGCTTTCGAAGACTGGAGACTTACCAGCACCTCTTAAAGACTGTTGCAGTTGTAGAAGCGAGATGGCACTACTCAACGTAGAGTCGGTGTCTCTTTTTCACAATGACCCCGTTTTAAGGCGTTGGTAGGCCCCTGGCTCAAGCTTATGTACACGGAGAGTCGAGACAAATATTAAACGGGATAAGCTCGACAATGTATGGATTCAACACGTACGAATTCGAAATATAAGCCGATGTCTGAATCTATGTATTTTGAATTGAATATTTACTTCGTTTAATCTGAATTTTGCTGTTGTATCTTACAGTAAAATGTGGTAGACAAATACAGCGTCAATTTGACAGATTAAAAAAAATGATGGAAAGTTTTACAGAATGAAAGAATAAATTCGACACTCCCGAATCATTAATAAAATGCCACAAAACATCCATATTATTATTACAAATTGGTTTCAAACTACCAGCCCATTGTTGTTTCTCCTCTTGTACTAGGTACCACGGAAAAGCGAAGCAAATTACACGTCGCTGTATTAGACTAATTTCTCGCTTTAAAACTCTCGTAATTGTTAAAAAATCTAAAGTCGACGGCCTAAACCTCATTTAAATTACTTAGTTCAGACTTATGTAATTTGTAAGCTGGTGATACACATTTTACCTCATATGATGAGGGCCGTAAGCTCCCAGGGATCGAACATATGCTCTGCAAAACTAGCCCGGATACTCGCCTAAAAGATTTTATTAAGTCCGCGCAATGACTTTAACAAATTCTCCCAGGGAAATCTTTCCTTGCTTGGATGCCTTTTTACCCTGGTATAAGCCTTTATACAATTACCAGGTACTGGTAAATTTTACCTGAAAGCTGGTGTTTACATTTTGCTTTATCCTTTTTTTATTATCTTATCCTTAAATGTGTTACGGGCTAAGGTGTATTAATTAAATTCCGTTTCCGGTGCATTTCGTTCCGATTAGTTGAAACCGCGTTTTTTCTTTCTTAGATATTTTTCGTTTAGATTTTCTTATTTTTTTTTTCGTCCACCCCTTCAATTCAATTTATACAGCCTGATAAACTGGCTCGAGTATGATGCGGGCGAGTATCGCAATGTCGTTAAATTTAATGTACTAACGATCGGACGTTCAAACCAATTTGTGGCAACACCATCGTGTGGCATGGAGATGTGTGATAAATTCTGACGCCTACACTAATTGAATATGGCTACGGACGGTGTTTCATGTTGCGATCGCTACAAATAATTGATTAATATAATTTGCTGGGATGTTTTTAGAGTATTAAAATGCGAAACCTCCCACTTTTGCTTTCCACATTTAAATTATGACTAGTTTATTAGATGTCAATATATTGCAATTTAATAGCTCTTAAAAAGTGTATTTTACATATTTGCGCATATAAATATTATATATAACTAAAACTGACTTAGCTTAGCTTAGATTAAGTACAGATGTTTAGGCATTTTGTTAGAAACTTAGGTAAAATTTAAGTAGATACGTATCAAACCGAACAAAATTTTCGAATAGTTGCACTACGGTTATAATACTGAGTACGTTTCTACGAAGCAACATAAACAGACCTCAAAATATTGATTGTATTTAAAATAATAACAATAGACGTCTTTTCAGATCCCGCCCCCTGCAGCGGTGTTCGTAGCAAGCATCCTCGCGACATCTAGCATCCGCCCAGTGTGCACCGCACAGACGGCAGACACGCGCGCCCGCGTCGGCCACGTCCTTTATAGCACACAACGTGCACATATACTGGCCATCAGTTTCACCACACGCTGGCAACACTAACGGACAGCCAAATCTGACAGATGAAATGTCAAAAATGAATTTAAATAGCAACTGTCAAAATAAAACTCGAAACAGTTGAACAGCGATTGGTAAAATTGTGGTTAATGCTTCAAAGGCTTGTTATAAAGGCCATTATAATGAAGCTATTTATTATTAAGCATTTTGTGAGAGCAAGTTTCGGACGGCGAACTATTGATGTTTGGGTTTTTGAGAAATGAGGTTTGTAAACGTTAGAGGATTGCGACTGTTGCGTAAATCTCAAGTTGTTGTTTGCCTTTGCGGTGTCAATGTCGTGATATACCTTTATACTGTAACGTAATTATGCCTCATCAACGAAACTATGCTAGATTGATCGCGGTGATATACATAGTTAGGCTGGACACTAAGAGTGATATATGATTGAAAGAAGAATTTCGAAGGATGCAGGTGTAAAACATAGGTACCAAGTGAAAGGCAGTGAAATATTGTCGTTATTTAGTAAATATATACTTTAACGAAATGTCATTTCTGTCTCTACATATATCTTATAGTTGAACACTTATGAATCAGTGACAAGAACAATGCTAATATTACTAATTCCAGTGTTACGCAGGTACGTCGAACGTCAAAAATGTTTCCATGGAACTGAAACGTATTGGGAAGTACTGAATGTAACTATATGTTGCTGATAATTTAAGTCAACTATTTCGGCACAAGCTCGCATTAAGAGCCTCCCAAACTACATTCTCACCTTTTTATCAGCCGTTATTTTGATCAGGATTGGCATTAAGTTCGTTAAGTAAATAGAAAGAGATTTATGAGCAAGGGACCATTTGTTTGACTGATGCGAGCACCCAAAACTAATCGGGCAGTTTTGTTCGGCAGTGTGCGCGTTTAAAACCAAACCGGAACAAATTTTTGGTTGATGAAAAGTCTCTAGTATGCGGAAGCTCTTATTCTTGTCAAAATGCTTGCTCCGTATTTTTACGCAGTTCTTATCATGGCAAAATATGGATGCGAAGCTGACCCTTTAGCTTTGCGTCGCTTGGATGTAAATTCTTCGTAGGTAACTGGCTATTCCGCGGAGCTTACAATGGAGTGGAAAATTGAAAAGCAATTCAAAATCATATTCCAGAATAGAAAAATAAATCGAGTATTATTTAAGAAATCATTCTAAATGCTACCGAGAAATGTCTTATTAGTTCAATTATTAATAATTTGTTAAGTACGAAAGAAAGAGTACAACGTGCTAATGTAATGGAAATATAAGATATTTTAGTATTCGAGGAACGTCGTAGATATATAGATGGACTAAGGATGCTCTGACTAGATCAGATTTCTACTTCTAAGATTTCTACGTCTACTAAATACCTACTATGAAGTTAGCTCATATTTTTCATCTATTGTAGCTAGTCTAAAAGTAGCAATATTAATTTAAAGCAGCCTTTCAAAGTCTATTTACCAAATCTACTTAAGAGTCGTTAAGTATAATTTTATCTACCATCGGTACTTTAATAAATGGTACTCTCGCGATTACTAAGAATTTGAACATTCTAGAATATATTTTTCTCTTAACACTGTAATTGCGAGAGATACCTTGAATAGCACATTTTCTAGATATCTAAAAGTACCTACAAATTAGTTTATGATATAATTTAGCCCTAAGACTTCACTGTAAAATATACCATTTCCTTTTACTATAAAGTCCAGTGGCGAAGAAAGTCTTACCTTGTAGACTTTTTGGAAACTTTCCTAAATTGTTGAGGCCCTTGATCACGTGCAATAAAACATCCAAATTGGCTTATATCCCACCTATTTCACTAACTAACCCCGTCGTTTTAAGGGGAATGTTTGGCTTTGAGTAACAGGCGTTAAAAGATTATTGTAGGATTAAACGCCTGCTGACTTATAATTACGATGATCATCGGGATTTCGAACTTTTATTCCTCAGCACCATTTAACTGTCGCGTGAATAAAATTGTTTTCTCACACACATCACGGGTGCGAGTTTCGATTCAAGTCCTAACGTATCCGCGCGACCCGTTACTGTTCTGACAGCACGTTTAATTTGTTCCAGCAGGATGAAGTGACATGTGAAACGTTTGACTTTTGGATAAATTGCTCAAAATGAAAAACTGAATCCGTTCCTAGCACAGCACAATTTTTGATTTAGAAGCTTAGCACGTGTACATTTTCATTGCTCGCAAATAAAGCTCATTACAATTTCTATGTTAGAACACAATTCTAGGGTCGAACTAAGTTGTGAATTTTTGCATATCTCTTTTCTCATACTTACAAGGCTTAGCCTGGTTTAGAAAATTGTGATTTAGATGCCTTTAGCACGGTGGCATACGTAGTGTGATTATATTAATACATTTCTTTATTATTACTTATAAAATGCTGCCACTGTAGCTTTGTTATAACTCGTTTTAAGTCTGTAAATATTATATTCTAAGGCAATACTTCCTTCGATTCGTATCACGTTTGGTTCATTCGCGTGGATAAGATCTTTCCTAGAAGGAAATTACTTTCTGGATTCCGTATCTAAAAGGATGCAACAAAAAATACGTTTTTATTACTTTGAATTTCAATCTCTCTTTATATTATATTGTTATCCCGATTTCAGTACATTATAATATTGTATATTGAACAAGTTCTTTTGGAAGCGCAGAAGGTGCGGGATATATTATTGGAATAACCTATAGAGGCTATGTTTTTGTATATTTGAGGGAATATATATATTATATATATTTGAGTTACATACGCGCCAAAATATATGAAATTGTTCCTTAATTTTATTTGTTATTGTTTTAATGCAATGAGATATTCTTATTTATATTGTTTACTTTTCAAAGGTGTTGATAATCAGAAAGAAACATTAATTAAAACCACTTCTACGATCCATCACAAATGACAATATTTTAAGAAAATTTTAACGAGCACTATTTTTCTTACTAAATGATGTTATTTTTGTGTGACTAAAGAGATCTTGAAAAAAATATGTTTAATACGAATAGGTATAGGTTTTATTGCCGTTTACTCAAACGAAACGACTACATATATACCTACCTTTATACCGTCCAGGATAGACCCAAATAAATGCTTGGATTGAAACTGTTTCAATGAATGGAAAACATTTTTCATTTCCATACATTTCAGTGATTTCTCTTAACATCAACTTAGAAATTACTGGCCATTATTCTGCCAGAAATGCTAGAGACTTAACGGTGTCTCGAAATTAAGTGACGTTTGAGTATTCGGTCTTTATTTTCTCTTGGTACTCGTTTATTAATTGGTGAGAGGTTTAACAAGATAAGATCCAAACAATATTTACGCAACGGAATAAGAAAGGTGGAAAGCAGTTATTATACCATTTACATGTTTAAAAAAAACTTATTCCTTAAGGACTACCCACATTCATCTAATTAAGTTCTTTTGGACTTGTTGTCCATAGACAACATCAATTTTTTATAGAGGTGATCGCATAGCAACCTGAATGAGTGTGAAAAGTCCCTAATTCGGGTGCGTAATAATGTTTGAGATGTGTAAGTAATAATAAAAACGCAATATTGAGGCTTAATGCATTTATACTTACTATTCAGTAAAACCTATATAAAAAAGAAATTTCCTTTCTAACGTTCCTCGATCCAAATAACAGACGAGTACGGATTTTCTTTAGTAAATATAAATATAGATATTGCATTGTTAAAACATTTTAGATCATATTTACGTTATGCACTTTAAGGGTAGACAGTTATCAACGATTGTATGGAAGCAATAACACTAAGTACCGTCAACAGCGTAAGGAAGATATGGTTAATGTAACTGTATATTTTTAATATAAAAATTTAATATTATTATTTGTTTTATTTCGTCAATAATATTGTAGTCGATTTTTCTTCAAATGTGTACTTTGCTAAGTTAAGTCCTTAGACCGTCTAAAGAGTGTTATTAGCAAAATCCATATACAAAATTTTGGACTGCATGGACAGCCGAATGTTTGTTACATTAAATACACTGAGCGCGACGTGTTGCGGGTTTGATCCCCGCTTAGGACAAGCACGGGTGAATTCGGTGATCCACGAATGCTCATCTTGAGTATGGGTGTTTTTTTTCTGTTCTTCTTTTCTAATCTTTTCATTTATTTTTTATTGTAATAGAATCCATTGACGAATAAATTTTAAAATAAAATCCACGTTTAGAAAATTATGAGGTACGAAAACATTCTGATTCAAAAGCTAAATAAAAACTCCGAAATTGTTATATCAATATTATTATTTATTTATACATATACTTAAAAACCTGGAGCTAAAACATTTTTAATTAATAAAATATCTAACGTTAATTCATGTTTATATATTATTTTTCAACAATCATTCCGACGAAACACTTTTTACTGGCACTACTATTTCTGTTACAAAAATATTTTCAATTCAGAAAAGAAAGCCTCTCATTATACATTATTTGCCTATAGTTATAAATTTACTGTTAGATCATACAAAGACGAAATGCAAAGATAACAAAACCATGAGATCCGCGAGCTTAGGTACTACGAGATATTGGAGGAGAGCTGTTGGTGTGCAAGCGAAACGCCGCTGCGTATAGTACATAGCGCAGTCTCACTCCAACAATGGCTAGTGCCTGCTTTATGAGCCCACAAGAGGCCGCAAGTGTAACTTTCGTTAAAATGCATTTTGTACCGACTACCAGAAAGAAAACTGACCATTTATTAAGCAATAATACATTGAAAAAATACATATAAGGTACCTGCAGAGGTGCTCTAGGTAGGTATATTTCTTTATATGATCTAAGGTAGGTTTAGGTACCTATACAAAATGGGAAGGTAATTGACTAAAGGTTTTGAAAATAATACTAATTTGTCCTAAAGAAAAATCATCATTTAGTAACAAAATACGGGATAGTGAGATTATTTACATTAGAAGGTATTAACTTACAGTTTATTAAAATAAATACGTAGGAGGTACTACTCTACGTTAAAATGTTTAATACATATACACAAAGCTAGACGCAACAACGAAAACAAAATAACATGAAAGTTAGCTATCTTAAAGCAAAATTAATATTAAATTTAGTTTCCATAAATAGCGATTAACCATCTACCAAGTAAAATAGGGTTGTAATAAATGTATGGCGGGCATTCAGCCCTATATTTGTTTGAGAAGAGTTCTATTAAAAAATTGGAGCAGAAATTTGGACGGCGAAGCAGAGGTAAGCATCGATAATGCTTTTATGAGTAAGTACTTGGATCCGACAAACTATCTAAAAAGGATGAACCATCAAATAGATAAACTATGAAATATATATTTAGTATTCAGTTGCGATAAAATTTAGTTTTGCTTTATCAAGATCATTCTGACCATTTTAGTCAAAAATTCAAATAGAATTATTTTTATGACGGAATGAAAAGGAGTGTTATCGTTTTCATAATGCAATTTTTGCATACAGTAGGTAGGTACATTATTTTAGCTTTTTATGTGATCATTTCGATAGTTTATCGTCCAGCATTTACTAACTAAAAATCAATACTTAATAACAATTCTAGCAACACCGTAATTTAAGTCGCAAAAATAGGTTATTTTTGGCAGTGAATCTTTGGTATTTGGCAAGAAGGAATGTTTAATTTGTGCACACATTAAAAGCAAAATTACCACATATTTTCCAAAATGCTTGAGTTAAGCTGTTTGTAGGTAAGCGGAGTTGGAAAAGGCACATCCAAAGGACAATAATAAATTAAGTAACATATTTATAACATTGTTTTATCAGATATGTGAAGGTGTCTCAATGGTATTTCTACTGTAATTAAACTCATAACTAAACGTGCTATGGAATTACTCAACGACCCTTACAGCGAGACAATAATAGCTATCTATAGAATAATAATTCCTCTTTTCCTGTAAACTTTAATAATGTATCATTTGCTATTTCATTTACTTATGTTACATAACTATACAATCTTATGATCCTATATCGCGCCATTGTCGCCGGGTATGTCGAATCGTATTAAAACCTCTATGATAAAGGCTGGTGACTTTATTTTTAACTCATCATATCTGCATACATCTGTCATCCTAGTATGCGGATGTTGTTCCTAGATATAGATTTCAATATCCCAAGAAGCGATGACCCAATGAATAAATAATACAAATCTAACAACATAAACTAGTTGGTACTAAAACTTATATTAATTTTCTCGTAATTTTTATTATAAGTATGCTATGACACCCAGTAATGATAAAGCTTTTTGTTTATTTCTATAATTTTTAATATTTTTTTGAATCGTTAACAAAGGTACACGCTATTTTTATATTGTTTGTGATCGGATTTGTAATTATTTATCACGACGGGCGGGGCGATGTCGCGAGTCGGGCAACACTTGAGTTCGATTCGCATCAGCTTATATTCTGTTCGGTCTGGAAATAGTCGTCCGAAAATAACACCGTTGTGATAAATAACTAAAAAGGTAGATACGCTATTTTGGGTCAGGCATGTTAACTATATAGACATATATGTTAAAAGTAGTAGAGGACTCCAAGTGATACATAAAAATATATTCTTTATCTTTTAAAATGAACCTTTCTATTCGGGTAACTTTTTCCTTAACATTTTAGCAGTAGCGTTTGTTGTTATTCGACAATGTTAAGCACATCATTATTTTCTTTGTTACCTGAAATGTCATTTGAAAAATCGATGAATTAAGCAATTACCATAGACTATAAAGTCAAGCATTCGAGATCCTTAAAATTTAATAGCTTTCAGGCATATCTGTTTACCTAAATATTTAATTTATTAAGTCATTATTATGTTTTTTTAATTAATTCTATTGTTAGTTGTTTATGAACTCTCACTTGTCGCTCTTGTCAGCATTTTTTCCATTAACTATCTTAGGCTCAAAAAGTTTCTTTATTGTAAACAAACGTCATCATCTCTTGAAACTTCAAGAAAGAGGACATTTTAGTCGAATAACAACAAGAAACGGTTGCTCATGGGGCTGGCTTTAACCGCACGTCAGTGGTATCAATAACAGTTACAGTAATCAACCTTATTGGGTCGAGATAGGGGTGGTTTTTGTGTTAGCAGTTAACACTGTCGTGTGGTGTGGTGTTGTCGGTTCACTGGAACTCGTCGTCGGAGCTGAGCAGCGTGGTCTTCTCGTGGTAGTTAGTGGCGTGCGAGATGGTGGCGACCCGCTGCGGCGGCGGGCGCGGCGCCAGGGCGGCGCCCTCCTCGCCGCGCTTGCCGCCGCCCGCGCCCGCGCCCCCGCGCATCACTACACACACCACTATGTTAGTACTCATTGTTAAACCTTAGTTACTTAAATGTTAAGAGCCTGAAAGATTGATTATCGTACTGTGATATGCGTCAGCGGCTTTGCAAATTCGCCAGCATCACTAATGCTTTGACTGTCAATAAGATTCATTTGACAAGATCTTTTAAAATACTTATATGGTTATGATACTGAAGACAGCGCGATCGCTGTTTACACCACGCCGCAGTTCACGCAGATCACAAAACGATATGACACAACGCCATCTGTTGACAGCTTCATAGTAACAGTGTTAAGGTGTACATTCGTTGGTGTCAGTGCTGTCTACTCAAAACACTTCATAAATAGCACTGGCAACTATGTGTGCGTTGTGAGTATTGATCTAATGCAGATATTTGTTTTATTTATGCGTATATTTTCCACTTCACACATTTATTTTTGTAAAGTGTTCCTTTTCACCATTACGTAATACTTTTTAGTAGTCGATTCAACTCATCCTTGCGCACGGCGCCAGGAGTGCATGATGTTGCGGACTCAGACAGCTTTTAGTTGTGTGCCAATGACACAAATTAGAGCTTCATTAATATAGAAATGCTATCAATGGCATGCACACATAGCAAAGAGCGCACAGATGAGTTGAATTCTGTACTGTAATTAAATTGAACCAACAATCATTTTGACACCAAACAGTACACAACCTGTCGGTTCAATATAAGGCAATTTTTCCGTGTCGGACACTTAGTAAACTAGTTAAATTAATAGTGATAGACAAAGAACAAAACGTGCTAATGATACAAACACACATTCCTTTATATTGTGATATCAACCGATTCAAGCATGCCAGCAAATAATAATTAAAAATAGCAACATTAAAAATGTTCTTACCTTCATTTCTTCAGTGTAACCCTATTTCGATGATGTTCAAGTTTTTGTATAGAATTAATAATAAAATAAATTAAAAGTAGGTAATATCCTTTATTTATTATTAGTGAGAGGCAAATACAAGTGTTTTAGAAAATCAATCTATGGTGAACTGTAAAAAATAATTATTATAACTTAAACCTATTCAGCACTAATTTACTTTTAATTTCAACGAATCTAATATTAATGTTAAAAAAATCTCCTAAATTACTAATAATATTATGATAACAAAATTCAGGAAATGAATAAAGTATGGCTTTACAGGTTGTTAATTTGTTTTATTTTTTTTATTAAATTAAGTTAAAGTAACATGAGCGGGTATTATTACAAAGCATTGGCAACACTCGCCTCGACATTAACAGAAGGTGGAAACATGAAATGCCGTTCTTTGGTCTGGCAATAAAAAGTGCAAGTTTCACTTCCATACAAATACAAATATACATTAAATATAAGAAATGTACATAAACAACCCGATAAATGCCAAATTATTTAAAAAAAAAACAATCTCAAGGTTTTCTACTAATTTTGAATTCTAGCATTCATCTAAGGATCATATCCTGTAACTAAGAGAGTAACAAATAATACAAAAAAAAAGAAAAGTAATATAATCACAGAATATAAACATTTACACGCTAATCCTTACTCGACATACTAAAGGCATTAAGTACAAAATAATTACTATCTGTTATGGCAATGATTAGTCCGAATCATTGTTACCAACAAGTTATAAAACTTTCTTTAATGCCCGGTTCCTATAAGTCAAAAACGAATCGTTTCTGTTACGAATAGTTAAAATTTCAACCAGGCGTAACACGAAACCATTCCTATAAAACACTACTCGTTACCCAAATAACCGACATCTGGTTACTAACGGATGAGAGGGCGTTAGTAAGCACAAAGTATGGAAATGTGTTGGAATGTGTTCCTATAAATATTTTCTACCGTCACTGAACTGTCAAAACAACGTCTCGTTACCGTTTTGTTTACTGGTCAAATTCGGTCAGTTAACAATCGTGAACATTTTCTTTTGGTTGAAATTGTGTTTATCGTGATATCTGTAATAATGTCGAGCTTTGAAAGTGATAGAGAAATCATGGCTTTGTTATCAGACGAAAATACGGATCAAGAAGTGGGATTAAAAATTTATAAACAAAGGGTTGATTATTTTTCCGTGCTTGATAACCAAATCCATTTTATTTCAGTTACTGTTTGAATTTGTGTCAATGTCCATAGAAATAAAACTAGACGGTGCGCGTACAAACAAGGAGCTATAAAACAAATTAATAACAATTTTATTTTAAAGACGCGGACGGACACGGAAGACGGGAAGACAGATGTCAATGTCATGCGATACGGGGTTCGCATTGTATTGTCACGCGTTTTGTTTACCCCTTGCATACGTAACATCAAACTTGCGATACTAAGAATGTAAACTTATTTTAAGCTTAGATGTCAAGGTAAGTCAAATTATTATTGTAATTGTATGGTAATTTGTTCTAATACTTATTTAAAATATGAAAACGTATGATTTTTTTTGCATGACTGATGTACAATGTTTTCTCGTAACTAAACGTAAAGAGGAACGAGAGGGACATTAGCGAACGAGTCGTAGGCGGGTTAGCTACGGATGCTCGTTGCAGGTAGGGCGTTGTGGAACGCTAGTTTTGCATTGGTAATGGTAACTAGATTACGGATGGTTACATTAGCCCAATGACGGCTCGTAAGTTATAGGAACCGGGCATAAATGAGTCATGTAAGTGAATCTTTGTCTATGTAATTTTTATTTAGATTATTTTACCCAAATTGCAATTTCTGAGCGGATATAATGAAAACTATACGAGACGGTAAAAAAGGGGAAAAAAGTATCGAAAAAAATGTTCAGTTTTTTTTGATACAGTATAGTCTACGGCATCTTAAGAGATTATTAAAAAAGCTGAGTTAACTAAGTTACTGCATTTTATTTTCTATTAAATCGGTTAAGAAACTCAATTTCTTTTTGTAGTAATCAATCATTATCGACGAAGCTAAAATGGAAAAAATAAATTGTATCAGTTGATGAGTTTTATATTGTAGAATATGACCGTCGGAAAAATCAATTATTTAATTCTGGAAATCATGTGTGGTTGATCTCTCACTCACGCATAATCAAATATAAGAATCAACCTTTTTTGACTAAGTAGTTTCTCAATAAGAATAATATACTTTCGCTAAATCTATTGACCCCTATAACATGTATATTTCGCGTGTATAATGCCTTACATATTTTGTTCCATCATAATTGCCTTGGTACGATACTTACCTAATTATTTTTCGTAAAAATTCGTTATGCGTTTCGGACTAGCCAAATACCTCGATATTATAAAAATAAACATCTTAACTAACGAAGTGGGTCTGTTGCCGAGCACCGAAAACCGACCTTATTATAACTGTATAAGGCACATTTTGTGTAGTGTGTTTTGTTTTTGAACGAAAAGTCTTGGAATGTGATTGTAAGATGTATTTGGGATAAACGTAAACAGCTCCTGTATAGCATGCCACTTGACAGTTTCTAGAATGCACTTGGATTTATCATCGCTTTACCCAAAAACAATTGTAGTCTTGTTTTCTTTTTCTTATTCTCAATCAACAAATGCCTATTTCAGGAGTATATTACTCCAATGAGAAAATCCGAGTACATCCCCTCCATATAAAAAATGGTTCATTTGGGAATCGTTTGACAATATTGTTAGTGGTGTTTCCATGCTCGGGCATAATGTATTTATTATAACATGTATGTATAAACGGACAGACAGCAATGCACTTCATGCAGAGCACAGCTATGGCAGAGTTTATAGTTTCTCATAAGGCAGTTGAGAAGTGACATCTGAAAGAAAATAAAACCAAAAAATAAGAACGACCTAGCCTACTGCATGTACTAAAAATGAAGATTTAATGACAACTGGACGCATTGATACTTTATCAAAGACACTATATTATTGTGTCTATGTACTAGTTTGTATAATTTTCGTGTTCGCGCTAATTTCAATTAGTTTATATGCGTTTTATTTATACTTCAAACCATTTAAGAAGCTAAACTCCATAAATTCTGAAGGATAAATAAAATCGCACCACAAAGAATCGACTAAACCATTTTCGACCAGCTAAGATTACAATGTTTTAAAATAAAACACTATCGATTTCCAATCTATTCACAATACATAACACGAAATACCTAAAGGGGCTACCAGACAAGCCATAAACTGCAGCGCGAATCTCACGTCAAACAATATGAATACGAACAAGACTACTCAGAGCGATCCGAGCATTGGATGTGCGAGCATTTGGGCTACATATAGTGGTGTCTGGTAGCGCCTTTACTACAGTAAAACGGAGATGAGAGACACTAGAGGGTGAAAAATATCAATTTTGAAACGGATTGGTGAATTTTTAGTTAATATTTCAAGTTTGTGAATGAGCTTATGCATACTCGAAAAAATCTCTTGCTCAATATGTTTTTTATTCAATAAACCTCTTTATCTTTAAACGTGCCAAAAATTCCTCACAAATGGTCATATTTTCACCCCCCGGCATCTCTATCCCCCTTTTAGACGGTAAGTAACAATGACGTAACGTAATGCAAATAAAATGCGACCAGGCAGCGTATGGGCCATGCGTATAACTGTTAATTGACTTACCGGAGCTGTACTGCGTGTATTGCTGGTACTGAGGGTGGAAATTGTGGAACGCATCTGTCATTATGTCCTTGGGGTTCATTGTCTCCTGGAAAGTTTAAAAGAAATGTGATGTCAAAGCCAAATTCTTTATTTCAATCAGACCAGTATATGACACTTTTGAACGTCAAACAATTTAGTTACTATCATTTTTACGTTAGTATCTGTCCGGTTTGTTACGTTTAATGAATTGAATTGACAGAATTTGGTAATAGAATTTGATATTAAACATTTCTGCAGCGCCACCTTAAAGGTATCACATATTGTAGGTCGCATACAAAAAAGACAATCCACTCGATAATGACCAACACAATACGACACTAAAGGATCACTTTTTAATGTTACTCTTGAATACAGCCGTGCCAACACAGTCCTGGTTAGTCCATACCTTCAAGCTGCTAGAGATGGACTGCATGGTGACAGAGCGGTGCGGGTCGCGATGCGCGTGCGCGTACACGGCGGCCGGGAAGGCGTAGCGCAGCGCCACCGCCGCCGCCAGCATCTCCAGGCAGATCAGGAAGTTCTGGTAGCCAGCGGACACGGTACCCGCCGTGGTTGGGACACCGTTCGCGTCGTGGATCGGGGATATCACTTCGGCTTTCTCGAGGATGGCTAAGGCGACACCTGGTGGAGGAAAAAGTTCCATAAGATTTTTGTTTTGTACTTTATGTACAGATTTTTCTTCTAAACTCTGTAATTGTTTAGAATAAAAGTTAGTCGTACTCAATGGAGCGTACTGAAGAGGTTTCACAAAGTTATCGAATGTAATCTTCTCAAAGACAGGGTCGTAACATCTGGCCTTAAAACAAAATGTAAGGTCATCTGCTATCTAAAAGTTTAACTCATGAGAACATTAAAAACAAAGGCAAAAACAAAAGAACATATTCTATGCATGCTTTTCACAAGCAATATTCCAATTATTTTACGTTAAGTTAGTTACCTTGCCAGAACGAGAGGAAAATAACAGATTTGACGGTGAAGAACTTGAGCACGGGGTCAAAGGGCTTGAGCATCTCTCTAGTGGCGCCCAGGAACAGGAACAGCCCGTACAGCGCCAAGCTGACGGAGAAGTTGTACACGATGGTGATGTAGATGTAGCCGCCGTCAGGGCTCCAGTCACCGTCGTGGTAGAGGCCGCGAGACTGGGGACAACAGAATACAAAAAATATAATTTATTATTTATTTCCACCCCAAATAAAAATAATTGGGAAAAGGGCAGGGGAATGATGATAATGATGTTCCTACACAACTGGTCCTTCATTGCGTAGGAGGACACGAACAGACGACGTATTAACTCAAATAGCCAGGGCAACACGATAGTCCTTAGTAAGACTGGTAGTCAGACATCTTGAAGAATTGTACAATTCAGCTTAATGTGTAGCACAAACGTCCTGAAGCTCTTAACATAGCTATTCTTAAGTTCCGTTATCATTAATAAAGGAACATTACCATTAGTATTAGTGACGCATCAAATCAGATGATTTAATCACAAGTACTTATTGCGTCACATTTCCTCAACCTCATTTTGATAGAATTCAAGTGTTGAGATAAGATTACATCATAATTGTTATGCCATTCTACTTATAGCAACAAGGACTTTAAGGAATTCATGCAAATTATGTATTTCTACCTCATTTTAAAGTCTTCAACTTGTCAAATCGCTCCAACAAAAAACTATTAAGTACATACTTTCTTGTCAAAAACAATACTGAGAAAAGACTAACTTCCAGAAAAAATAGCTTTAAGGTTCACTTCTTTATCAATTTGATTATACTTAATAGCTTTACTTCAGGAAGAACGTATAAGCTAAATCTACACTCTCACTAATATTATAAATGCGTATCTCCTGCCTGTTTAAGTTCATAACAATGGTTTCATTACCCGATTGTAATGAAATTCGATACACAGATAGTCTAAAACCTGAGAAAGGACAAAAGCTACTTTTTGACGGGTCTAAATTTGTGTAAGCCTTTTTTTCAATGAACTACAGCTTTGAAATTTGGCTTAAATATTGTCTCCTAAACGGGAACCACTGAGCGCTGTAAACTGTAGTACATGCAAACGGATTGGCGAGCAAGAGCCAGTGAAAGCGTTAATTACAGGATGGGATGGGAGGTCTTGTCAGTTGACTGAATTCTACAGTTGTTTTTTTATTGTTATTGCTAGCAAAATACATGGCTTCTTGTATGAGCTGAAAGCATTGTTCTTTTCAAGAGTTATCGTGTATGTAATATGTATACAGGAAAGCGGCAATAGGCTAATTGAATTGATATGAAATAATCGATACATTTTTCCTGTGCCTACTAGTAGGAAAATACAGAAGAGTTCAATAAGGAAAATGTATGTAATGATTTATGTATGAACACTATATGCATCTGTTTATTAAAGTTCTAAGTGTTATTTATTAGTCACAAATTGGAAAATTCCTACGTGGGCTGCATTCATATGATAGTTATCTGGCTGAATTTATAAAAAAAAAAACTGTAGATCAAATTAGCTATTATCATTATCAAATAAAGCCCAGAAATCTTAAACCTTCTATATTTACACATACATAAACCTCCTTTTGGCAATACCACTTACAAACATCGTATTAAGACGCTTTAAATTCTTACCTCATATAAACTTACGATTACTCAATCAATAATGATAAGAGGCACAAACCTGCAGGAATATAATAATGAAAGCGCAGACTGGCTTTATCAGACAGAACTGTAGTGTGGCCTGCTTGCAGAACCGCAGGAAGCCGATTGTGTAGGTGGCGCCACTGAGACAGCAGGTGCCGTTGACGCAGGACGCACGCACGGGGCGACCGCGCAGTTCGGACATTATGTTGCCCTCTCCGCCGAGGTACTCGTAGCATAGTGACAGGAAACTGTAGATCACGAACGCTTTGGAAAGGCAAAAACGTTTTCGTAATTAGTTTCTCAATATAATGAAAGTATAATAGAGATATGCCTATGAACTGACAAAACGGTGAAGGGCATCATTGTGAGGAAATCTGGATTCCATATATTGTAATTTGAAATCACCAACCCGCAATGAGCTGGCGCGATGATCAATTAAATCTTAACTACACATAAAAGAGCCTGCTGAGCAAAAGTTTGAAATAATTGATTCAACTCTATGACTCTATGACTGAAAGGAATGATATACCAGAGTTATAAAAGTAAGCTTAATTAGTCATATATTAAGATGTTTGCCGATAAATGTATGTCTTATGTATTTCAATCAATGGACAAAGTAATGTATTATCCTCGTATGTAAATTAACTATTAAACTAACGACGACATAAATATTAATATGCACTATGCAGTCATACAGAAACTGCTACAAAATAGATTTATCTTTTCAAATATATTCGTCATTACATTTGTCAAACTGAATGTCACAGATCTTGATATATTAATAGTAATTAAGCATACGGGTTATCGTAGCAACTATACAACATTGTCAATAGAATTATCTTTCAAATTCAAATAGATAAAAACGTTACAATATTATTTCAACACATTAATGGCTGACGGTCGTTACGAAGACCATTAACAAACCAGAAATCCATTATTACATTATAATGCATAGAAAGTTGAGTAGATTTTGCTAGTGCGAACAACCCTTGTTAAAACAAAAGTGTGACGATTTTTCGATTTCGATTTCTAAGACCGGAGCCGGATTAGGACAATACAACAAAATGTACTTGAGTGTTAAATAATTGCATAAAACACCACATTTTTACAGACAACCGTGACCTTAATATCAACTCACGAACTGAATGCATTATACACTAATTTATACACAAACAGACGGACCGAAATATTAGATTTCAACATGACTGTTGAGTTGTTAGAAATGTTTGTATACTAAAACTAAAAGTAGTAGTGAAAGTCTGCATAGTTGTCCATTATATATTTGAAAATCACAGAAGTATACAATCTTTAAAAAAATGGTAGGTTGTTCTGAGGTCATAAGGGTTTAGTAAACACAAGATGTTTTTGTAAATACTTTTTCTATACGTGGCATTGCTATGGATACCATAGCATCATGCATTCATTTACATAAAGTTTGAATTGATTTAGTCTAAATTTGGTTTAAATTAGAATAATGTTTGGTTTGTTTATTCATCGCAATATCTTATTAAAATAATAATAATTTGGTGGCACAAAGTACATAACATTCATTATTCCAGTCCCGTCTATGAAACAAACTAATATATTTAAAGTAAATTAACTTCAACAAGATAAAGAATAAGGACAAAATTAGAATAACAGCGCGAAACCCAGTTCTTTTTTTACACGGCGAAAAATTACTGTTTACTTCTTGAATGACTCACTTATATTCCGCAGTCATTTTCAAACATGACACAACGGCTTTGTTCATTTAAAATCCTTATAAACAAGATATTATAGCTTCATATATTTCAATTGAGTCCCAATGACCATAAACAGGTCAATTAAAACCTCGTTTAAGACTCAGCCTATTTCATCGAGTCAATCGTTTTGCAATCGATACTCTTTATTTTATAATCGATTGATATAGACCAGATGCCCAGACTAAATAAACTTAGTTAATCTGTGCATCTTTCTTAGCTCATGACGGTGAGGAGATTTATTTATAGAAGTTGCGCAAACGGCGCATTATTTGAGTAAACTGGAACAAACGCATCATGCCTACGTGCATTAAAACTTGAAGGAATCCGTTACAAGACACGAATTCAAATATATCGATGTATCTGTGCTGGTACTTCTTTATATTCTGTGGTGCTACAAGGTGAAAAAACGGTGAAGATATGTACCTAATAATTATATACAAGACATAGTTCACGAGACTAATTTTAAATGTCAAATAGCGAATCGATATTAATAGTAACTTAAACGAAAACATTGTTTGTTATATGGCAACAAGTTTTGAATAATAACGACTTATCGAATATCTCCATCAATCTTTTGATTTTAGCTTCCGTGAGAACTACTCAATTAAAGAGAAATGGAAGAAAGTATGTATTCTATCAGATGGTAGCACAACAGTCACGTCCAGTCTATCTAGATACGTGGTCCATTATTAGCCGTTGTTATCTAATCAATTTACATAGTCTGCCGGCACCGTTGCATATGTTTAAAAGGAAATCCAACGATCGCTTATATTACGAACAGCGATGATTAACTTAAATAATCTGAGGTATCCGGTTGTATTATAGAACATTTTACCTAATACAATGTTGTTTTTTATTAGAAGCAAGTTAATTATCAGGTGTTAGTGATGGGTAACATCTTCACTTGTACCATGACGAGTATTTCAAAAACAATATTTTCTAATTCACAGTGCTTATCAATTGCTAATGGTGAAGGAACACAAAGTATGGAAACCAGTACAGCTAAGAACTTTTGAACATCGAGTCAAGTCACGTCAGAGGGTGTCGAGCTGTTCAAAACTGTGACACCAGGTTATATATTTACCATACGAAAACATGATTTCCATAAACAAAATTAACATTATCTAACCTATTAAACTTATTTTTGGAATACCTATTTCCAGTTGTTGTTATTGTAGCATGGTTTCGGTAGTTTGAACCTAGTTAAAAACGGACTAGTATCTTTGTCGGCAAACTTTAAGACAGTTAGCAACAAGTAACAAACACACTTTCAGTCCTCCAAAAACTGATGCAAACAAAGCAAGTCGTCGGAACTTAAAAGCGAGGGGTCTTTTTTTCGAGAGATGTATTTCAAAGATAAATCATAAATATCGTTACCTTCATAGCAATCTCTAACGGTGAAGAAGTATACATAGTAGGAGTTTCCATTGAAGAAGAGCAGCGATATCCAACTGTAGCAGCCGTATATTGGTACGATGAACAATATGCGCACTATCCAACGCTGCTCCGATGGGTTTGTGTACCAGCGCAGGTGCTGGTAAATCTGAAATTGAATAACATTTTTAGAGGTTTTATAAAAGATGGGGGGGGAACAACTTCACACAAGGCTCCGATTCTGCTATTTACAATTGCATTGATCGGCCATCTCAAATAGCGGAATTGGGGCCCAGAAGTCAAAACGGCTAAATGTTTAATTTCAAGTTCTAGTAGTTAGATCGCAGAAAGTAAGGTCTAGTCCGGACTTTTGTCCAGGATTTAAATTGTACAGGCTAAATAAGTAGATTAATTTACCACATAAAATAAAAAATCACAATACATATCTATGACGTATTGCGTTGTGATTAATTTTATGTTTAAGCAGCTGAAAGCTATGTTTTGAAAACACAAAGTAAGTGTTGAATATGTTAAGTTGAGTAAACAAGAATCACGTCTGTAATTAAAATCTATTCAAAAGCCAGGGTCGGAGGACGTCGGAGAATTCAAATTGTGCTTTTGCAAATTGGAATTTAGCAGTTTACCTTAAAGAACATTTTACATTTTTTTTTGTATAGTTAAAGAAAAATAAAACGTCTTACAGGATATTAGTAATAATTTTAAAAGCAAAATACAATCAAAACAAATCGATTGCAATCTCTTTATCTATAGAAACTAATTTATGCAGCGATAAACATAGAATTGTTTGTTATTTTCTTTTATTCACGTCGATATTGCTTGAGTAGAAAACAATAGTTATTTAAATCAATCAACCATTGAAAGCGATACGGATCCAAACCACTGGCTGGTCAAGGAAGGGGGAGGGGGGGTGGGGGACAACCACCACTTAATGTAAGACTGACAGTTGTGGAAGCGTGACAGAGTACTACGAGGCTATAGCGGCTTCTCACTCCCACAACGTCAAGAATTTACGTATAAGAAGAGTTGGTAGGTAGACATTCTCGTCACAGCAAAATACGTGAAAACAAACACATTTTCGCCAAACGAAAGTTGATTGACAATTGATAATGTAAAAGGAATCATTACGTTGCTGCACTGTCTACATAAATATTGATTAATTGATTCAATAATTTAGTTTTGTTGACATAATAATTGGCAAGGTAAACAATTGAGTCGTACCTACTTATATTATAAACGGAAAAAATTGTATTAATGGATATTTGTTTTTATTCTTTCACGAAAAAATACGGATTTAGACGAAACTTGATACACAGATAGTATAGAACGATCCTATTAACACATAGGATGGCTTTTATCTTGATTTTATGTTAGCGTGGGTTCATTTTCGAATTGCAGCGAGTGGGCCCGCGGGAAACAGATAGTAATTGAATAAACTGAAGAAACGTATATATTTTCTAAAAGTGAGTGAAACGACTGCATTTGTCCTTTGACTTTGTCCTTTTAGCGTACTGTTTACGTTATAGATTAAATAAGATTTTCATCAATCATTCTACGAAAACATAAACGGCGTGGTTTAACTTAATGCACATTTATGAATACGGCAATAACACATACAAAAGAAGAATATATTTGAATATGAATTATATTGATTGCAGAATATACCTACATAGAAATAGGGTCAGTTATTACATTCATTACCAACAGTGCCACGCTCTCTTCATTTAGGTTCTAATAAATAAAGATGTAGTATTAATTGACCAAGACGTAACGGTTTGGGTAGCTCTGCAATCAACTAACGTTACTTTTTAAATTGTACTTATTACTCAGTTTCGTCTTGGGTGTCCCGTACAGTATTTATTGAGCTTTCAATTCTATTTTAAACATTCTTTGAGTTATGTTTCACATCTTAAAAACTTGTCAAATATAAAAGGTACCTACTTATTGCCGTTAACGCAAGTGACTATATATAGTCAGTATTGCCTAAACGCAAAAAAAAAACAGACCAAATAATTCTGCATTGTCTTAATGAAATTCGCAAAATTATTTTTGACAGCGTTTTCGCGGTATTTTCGCCGTATTGCGTTTGTAAGTTATGCAACACCGATGCCGATTATACGTAATAGAAGTAAAACGTTTGCTTACAATGTGATGAGCACACTATGATCTACCGCCGTTCCAGTCTGCAGCGGAAGCCATAAGGATAACCGAGTGGTTGAGGTCACCACGCCAAACCCACTGAACGCGACATGTTGCGGCTTTGATACCCGCGAGGAGAAAAGTATTTGTGTGATTCACGATAGCTTTTCCTGAACTCCTTTCCTCCCCCCTTTCTCCTGGTTATTTTTGTGCATGTGACTTGAATGTTTGTGTTGCCACACGGTTAAATTATTAATGCAGGAATTGTTTTAAAGAATAATAATAATATTAGAGCATCTGAAACTTTGTGTGTTCTACAAATTCCAATAGTAGTTATTAATAAGCTTATAAAGGCTTTATATTTTCCCGAATAACGTGATAGTTATGCGGATTTCCTTGAAATAAACCATAGTAATTCGGCACAAAATGAAGGTTTCAATTAAGCATATTGTAATCGCACACAAACGTGCTTACATAGAATCTAGTTCATTTCGGTTCTGCAAATACTGCATTATTTTTATAACATAATCTTCAATTTTGTAACATGATCTGTGTCACAATCAGACACAGTCTATGACACACATTCACATTTTTATTGTAAACGTGTAATAAACATGGTCATTATATTGCTTCTTAGACTTTGCTTTAAACCATAAAACGCAACGTAACCTCAAGAAGGTTTAATGGCAAAGCCTTCATGAAACACCTCTACAAAATAAAAGCAAAAATAAACCTTAGTGAACTAAGATCAAAGTTACGAATATGGCCCTAAGTAATATAACCTTTAATTAAAGGAAGATTATATACAAATATGCAATATATAATATTAAAATATATCATAATACATAATATATAATTTTACTTGAATGAGCAGTGAACCTAGTTATAACTTACCACCTATGTAACATTATGGTATGCAATAAAGATTTGATTTGATTTAATGTCATTAATACAATATAATTAAACAAAATAATTACGAAGAGGATATAAATGAGTAGGTATAATATAACAATCGCTTGCCTATTGCAACACGTTTTGAAGGCTAATCCTATTAAGTTTGCCGTCTGCCCTCGCGTTGCCAACAGATAGCCACGTGTTGAATAACAATTAATAAAACTATGAAATGCTCTATTTAAAATTAAATGATTCATTTTTAATGCCTACGTAAACGTGTTCTCATATCAAGGTAATGTGGCTGTGCAGTCAACCTTGCTAGAGGCTTCTGTGTATGGTACAAACACATGTTGAAATAATAGGAATGAAATAAGTACACTTAAATCAACATCAAAAGACAAAACTGAAGATAAATTGTAGTTAAAATTATTAAAAAACTATGACTAGTTTTTGGATGGAACTATTAAGTTTCAGACTCAAAAGATATCTCCATAACCAAGAACCATCTGAATCACGTTTTAAAAACAGAGAACTCACATCAAAATCGGCCCATTTATTTCAGGTACCACACATGCTTCACTGTTCAAACAGATACACAATAACTATAACGCCTTTCTTTTCCATCGTAGGAGCATAGAAGAGTATCGATCCAATAGTTTCTAAATTTAACTGCACCTGACAAACAAACTATCCCATTCCTTTGCTTACATTGCCTTTGATCAATAAGGCTGCTGCTGTTACTATCACTTATCTGAAGCTACCTACCTATATTTTGTATAGAAGAAGCTTGTTATAGATGAACAAAAATCTTTCATACTGATATTGGGGCTAAGGAGTTTAGTTAGTATTGCGTTTAAGAGACCTCGATATTTTTTTATCAATGTTGCACTGTGATGAAACGAAAAATGTTCTCTAAGAAATCGATTAACTAAATTCATGAACAATTTGTCGTCCCATTTAAATTTTGGGGTTAACCAGATTGTTTCCATCAGATTTAAAATACAATTTGTACCTACATATTATTTAAAATAAAATTAATTGAAGGATTGAATTAAAAGTAATTGAAGGAAATAGGTAACAGATCTAAATAAATATGTTAAAAGCACTTTATATTTAACATAATCAATGATAAACTTAATTACCGGTTCTACTAAAAGCTTTTTTTAATCATCGACAACTAGGTATCTGACAATCACATACGGAGATATAAATTTCATCTTCTTTAAGATTGCATCGCAATTATTCGATAAAACCACTGTTATAATAAGGAATTCATAAAAACACGAAAAATATGCCGAGTGAAACTTTGGCACGTAATAGCAATATACCACAAACGTTTTCCGCGTGGTCGACCTTTAGCGCGACCGTTCCTCCACAACTTGGGTTTGCCTCATTCCCACATAAAAAGTAGATTACCATGTACAATGTACATACATTTTATTTACGTACTGTATTAAGGTTATTCACCTAAATACGTAACAGTAAAACACGTACATTTCCTGTCCCGCTGGGGAATCGCAAGGTCAAAAACCGGGACCATTACGGCACGGCACTACGCAGGCTAGTCTCCTGCCGCTAAAAAGTCATTATTCATCCTCAAACCATAATAACACGTTATCAGTTGGTAAATACAAAACGGAATATAGCTCATAACTAGTCGCGATAACAAATACTGATAGTAGTACAAAAGAATTGGCTAATGCTGTAACTTCAGATCGGTACACTAAAACAGCCTTATCAGTAAGAAAATGGAAAACAATGTGCTTCGTATGAATATTTATCTGTATTCCAAACATCTGCGATAGTAGGTGTTGCGTAGCTGATTAATAAATATTGATCGCTTTAAGAAAGTTGCTCCGTTTATGTATTTGAGTGTAAAATTACAGGTGGAGCAGCATTTAAAGAATGAAGGACTACTATAGACACCATTGAAGTGATATGTTATATTCATGGGTTCATTACAAGGGCAATCCAAGGTCTAATAACACTAATCATTCAACTTGGTGTCTACCAGGGAGACAATTGCCAATCTATAAGTCTATAGAGAAAAGAAAACAAGAAATCTGTAGACAAATATTCCATCTCTAAACACAATCCGGTAAAAATACCACTTCAATAAATGGTCAGTGTCTTGTCTCTACTTGTTCTAAAAAACATATCGATGAAATCAAATCGCAGATGGAAAAATATCATTCTCATTGAGTGTGTCGTTAACTGCCTCATAGCAAATTGCAAGCTCCAGCTGTTAGTTCCCAAGGCATTCACAAGGCTTTCATGATTAAAATAGAAACTTGTCATCAATTCTTCCAGTTGAAACAAATTTATCCAGTAGGCTAACTTTAAATATTATCCAAAACATTTCCAAATAGTTTCTGGAAAAGGCTTATCAGAGGCATATGAGGAAAACCCAAAATTCGTTCACGTTTAAAGGCAAGGTTCTTGCAATGTACAAATGATTGAGAAAACACGTCACTGAGGTGACTAATCACGATGATCGCAGCCATAACGCAATACATTAAAATCAATGAAGTGTTACGATCAACGAACTGACGTAATAAGAAGTTATTGATACTATAGACACCACCATTTTTTTTTTATTATTTATGCTAACACGGATTACCAATTACGTTAACACAGAATGAGAAAGAAAAGACATATAGTACCATACTAGATACCATACAGAGACGAACAAGTTTCAAAGACAACTGTCAATACGTAAAAAAATATACCATTGACCTAAAAAAATAAGATCCATGTATTAAAATACATGCTTGACTGGTTTAATAGTTTAACGAATTCTTTTAAAACATGCTAAAGTGACAGTTATCCTTTTTTAAACAACTAAGGTTAACAACAATCATAATTATAGCAATTCGGTCTTAAAAATGTCTCAATAAATATTGTTCAAGCCAGCCAGGCAGTTTTTACTCACTTACATAAAGTTATTTTGTAAGCACACTTAGATTAATGAGTTCATAAGATATTCATTTTTTCGACACTTGTTACTTCAGTATTGTAAAACAGTTGTATCTTATTAGAAATTCACTATACAACCCCCCGCATACAACATACATATCGATTTTTCCGATAAACGCATGCGGGATAGCATGCATGTTTATTTTCTTTTCTCTATCGTGCAAAATTCCATGAAATCTATAAACAATTGACACGTGAATTGGAAGTTATGAGGTCATTGTGTCATAGTGCTCTCAATCAGTTAGCAGAACCTTAAGGGCAACAGGCGCGATCACGTTTGATGATGTAATTGATCTTTCTGGACGTGTTATGCGAATATTTATATAGGTTATAGACTAATATTTTCCGCCTTTAGTGATCCGCCAGCGCATTTGAATTCACCCGGCAACAGAAACGCGTGAAATTACAGGCACTATCGTATGGCCCGCAGAAACTCTTGCAAGCTAATTTTGTGCCCATTTACACTAATAGAAGATGGATACGATATTTCTAGACTTTTCGTTTGTCGTCAAAAACTAAAACATTTATTTTCCAGTCGGTAGTTTTGGCATAAGTAGGACATCGCTTCAATAACAAACCAAAATGCAACCGGTTAATTGTACTCCCCGCAATTAGAACGGGTTCAATATTTATAGCCACAAAATCTTTGGATAATTACGAACGACTTTTTAATTAATTGCCGTGAAAATACCAGTGGAAAAGAAAACATTTCCGTCGTTTTAGCTTATCTAAATAGGTGCACACGCGACTAGCCTGGTACAGTCACGATAACATTTGTCGATACGTCAAAATATTGAAACGAATGCATAACAATAGTTGGCTTGTAATATTTTATGCACTCTTACTTGTACGGAGAAATGTAACAAAATTGGCAAGTGCAAGGAATTCTGAGAACGTAATAACATGGCAGCAAAGGCAGGAAAAATTTGCCACATCGTATGACTACGTACGGAATTTCAGAATGCTGAAAATTACAAAGTTAATAAAGTTATCCTCGCTCTAGTTTAATAATGTATACTGATAATTTCGTTATCTCCCGGCAAAATTAAACACAATTCCGGTTTCCATATCCACGTCCTGGCGAAGAATAATTAATCCTAGATAAATGATTTACTACCATAAAGCTGAACCTTGCATAATTGTTCTGCATATTTTGTTTCGATTGCTATTGATTTTCTGAAACAATCGACGCATGGTTTCACACTTTCTACACCTGATTACCAACTAAATAGTGTAAAATAAGATTCAGTATGCACCAATGATCATTCATTAACCAGAAAAGAGTAGCTAGGGATGTTTTAGAAACAACAAAAATTGGTTCAATAGAAGTACGTGTCAGTCAGAACTATTGACTCTTGAAAAACCACGCTTCACATCCTTTGTAAGAATCCGGACTGAGAGCTTGGTTGCGGAATAGTTTGATGAATAAAAAAAAACTATCTACTAATTACTCTCCAGAGCAAACTCAATCAATTATTGCATAAAGAATTTCAACTTGGACATTAGACAAGCTAATTGGTTCCCACATGTACCATTCGCATTATCTATTGGTTAGTATAATTTCGAAGTTATTCAACAAGTTGGCGGATAAAGAATTTTGTTTTTCTAAAGGGGATCGTCTGCATAACGTAGAAAACAATTGTAAAATAACTTTTCCTTGTCTTTTATACATATTTTTGTGTATTGGTTTATTATTACAGGATTTTTTTTTGTATTAATTGATTCAAAATAACGGGATTATTGTGACGTTAATCTGTTTCTTTTTTGTCATTCAGACGCAAGGAACCTGAATAATTCGGATAATACTATGTACTGAGTAAAAGATGCTATCCAACGTTATCGTGATTTGTCAGTAATATCTATTTAGTTATCGACTTGACTAGATAAAACCAAAGACTACACACCTAGTGGCGGCTAGGGAGCGATACAATTTAATAAGCTATTGATTTTATACGCAGCTGACTGACCGTTTTTTCAGCCCACGCAATGTTTCCACCAACACTGTACTGGCGGCAAACATCTCTCCTTTCCAAAGAAGAATATATTATTTTTCATGATAATATATTCTTCACGAAAGAAAGCTTTTACTTTTCTCTGCTTTTTTACTCGGGTCGTGTCATACTGTTTAAAAAAGTAGGTTTAGTGAATGTTTGTTGACGCAATTGGCACTAAATAATCATAGTTAGGATCGGTCCGCGACCGAAATTCGAGTTGGTCTGCATATGGCGAAGTCGAAAAATAATTTATTTAATGAAAAAAATTTTTTCCTGCGATAGTGTTATCGTTTTCTATATTTGTCTAACAGTCTAGCCTCTTTAAACTGTCAAGTTGTTTAGCACATAGGTAGCTGTGTCACAAACTGACGCAAGAAACGCGTAAACAATCCACAGACATGGGAATCTCATTCTGACGTCACGATCGCATCCGTATGTATCAACAATGGTGTTGTCCTTCTACTAACCTCATACATTTACTTAGAAATCTAATTACTTAATGGAGCGCGACATCACATCGTAAACACCACAAGTGAGGTGATTAACTAACGAATTACTTCCTATTTTATTTAATTTGTGGTCTTCATTAAACACATTCCCAATTTAATTAGATATAAATTCGCGAAAAATCGTCCTTTACCAAGAACTCGACATTTCAATAGCAATTCAATCTATCGCAAGATTACGATGACAATAGTCAATCTATCATAGCAAGAACCATTCATTCTCTATTCTATTGGTGTAGCATAGAAACTTTTTGCTTAAGTCCTTAAAAGAACAACGCACCTGTGGTGATGTCGACACCGAAACAAACGCGTTTGACAAAGACATCTTTCTTTTGTATTGTCGGGCGAATGAAAGTTGTAACTTAGCACTTAACAACTAATAGTTGTCATATATTGTTGCAAAATGTTCTTTGACTATACTTTGCGAGGATCTACCACAACATTTGAAATTGGGGCTGTTATAGATGTGGTAGAGACAACGCTATCCGGCGTGTAGTGCGCTGTCTCGCTTCCACTTCTGTTGTAATTCGTCTTCCGCGTAAATCCCAGTACATTAATTGAAGGTTTCTTTATATTTACCTGTTGGCAAGTAATGAATAAAGCGGCCCACACGAAAATACCGGCGATACCCTGGGCAGCAGTCGTCTGCAGGAACATCGACTTATCATGGACGACCTCCATGATCGGCTGAGCGGTCACGTTGATGGTCTCCGTCGAACTCATTCTGTAACAATGCAATATAATTTAGTACAAAGGATTAATATATGTAGGTGTATTAAGGAACAGGATCTACACGGGTAACTAAGTGAAAGTTTGGATCGCGGGCCGGTGCAGTGGTATGAGATGTTAGGATTATAAGATTTTTTACCAATTTTAGCAACGTTTTCTGTTTACAGTTGTGTATGTCTTGTTGATAACAGATAGCATAAATAAGCAACAGCGTTGTCGTGCAAACGCCTTTCCCAAATCTTTCCCCATTTACCTATACCGCGCCACCTCAGTCTTCGCGGTATGCGTGCATAAAGACTATAAATACTTTAGGACAATGAGTGCGTGGAGCACAGCTTTGATACAAAAATTTATTCGGTTCTTATAAGTTCATAGGAATCATCATTCTAAAAAGTACACAATTTCTCTCACCGAAGTAGGCAACAGATACGCGACGTTCAACTAACGGGACACGCAATTTGCGTACTTTACAATACAGAACGAACTCCCTTTCTATAATACAATAATGATTAACTTCATTTGCATTCAAATTAATATTAAAAAGACAGTTGGACTCTTCAGATGAAAGGAAAACCATTAAGAGTTAGCGTAAGATCCTGAGAAAAATAAGCGCTTAAACAGATCTGAGACGGAATTATTCTTGGAAATGGATATTTTACGTCAGGAGTGACTCATTTAAAGTTATACCCGCACTCAACAGTGATGCTGCGAAGTATAGATCTTAACGCGGTCGCAACAGTTAAAACGATGCTCATATAATAGAATATGGACTCGTTCGTCTGACATTGCAGCAGCTTTATGCAACAACTTTTTACAGTATAGTCAGCACCTTGACCTACAAAGAACAAGCCAAAATCGTTGAAAAGATGTTTAATTTCTAAAACGGTTTTAATATAAATAAACGGTCGTCTATATTAATTAAAAACTTATTTTTTGAGAATGGGAAGAAAGAGAAAATAATGGCCTAGAAAACGGGAGATTCTGACACATAGGGCGAGAGCTGGTCAGGGCTGGCGAGGGATAGGTAATCATGGAATTATTTAGAAAAAGTCATTGACCAGCAGAGGGACATTAAAACATAAGAAAAAAGAACAAAATAAAGCTGGCAAATACTTATGTATTGTTTTTCAGTAGCCTGCAATTTAGCAAGGCCTATTCTATAACAATGTGTTATCAAAACAATAAAATTGTATCCCAGGGGCGTTTGAATCAAATCGTTATAGCCTCAGACCACTGTACTCTGTACATGCAATGGTACTACGTCCATACAAATGTTAATTAGCCAGAGGTCAACTAATGTATCTGTCTACAATCACAAATCGCTCGTTATCTCCTTTATTTAACGCTGATACAATGGCGAGTACATTATATACTAATATAACTTCGAAAGCTGTGTATAATTTTGGTATACCAATATCAATGATATCACAGTTACGTATATTTTTGACCTCTGATGACGTAGCTGTAGTTTTAGCCATTTCGAAGGAGGTAAGGCATATCGTTAACGAGCTACAAGATATTACGTCTCTTTCTTACGTAGACTTTAAATTAATGGTTTTATTTATTTTGAAACCCCCATTAGGTGCAAAAATAGGGGTGAAGTTTCACGTGTCTGCCTGTCTGTGGGACCGCTGCTCCCGAACGGATGGAGCGATCAAAATTTACTTTGTTTTATATTTAAGGTGAATTATTTACGAGTGTTCTTAGACAGTTTTGATAAAAACCCGTCAAGTAATTTTAAAGTCGAGAGGGTAAAGTTTTTAATGTCGGGTTTATTTTTGTATTTAATGCATCTCGCTAAAGCAATCTTGCAACCCTATTTAAGCACGCTTTATTTCCGTATCCATAACCAAACATAAATATTAATGAATAACTATAAAATAAGATATGACCTTTGTCTCTTAGGGATATTACTCCATCTACTAATGCTAAAGCACCGCCTTTTACGACGTCTTAAGGCATATCATCCGACTTCTAAGCACTAAGCTCTTATGTAAGCAAATGATTTCTCATTAAGGATTTGAAAAGCTTTCATGAATCTGTCTGGTCTTCGTCAGGTATTCCAGCGAAAGGCAACTGTAGATTTTCAAATAACACATTATGTACTACATACAGTTTAAGTCATTGGTTTTTAGTGCAGCAAGGAAGTGACTAATATTATTTAACATGAAATAAATGCATGACTTGGTTTGACAATTCTTTTTTGTGACTGTCCATTGATCTATTATTATTTTAACCAGAATCAAACTAGTCTTTACAACAAAATCTAGAGACTTTTCTGTATGTAAACAATTTGATATTTAACTTGGTTCTACTATTTATATCTCAGCCTTCACATTTACTCATGCTTCCTACTAAAAGTGGCTTTAGAAAAGTATGATTATTCAAAATCTTGCTATTGCTTCGGTGGCCTTGATCAGTTATTATCATTGAGCAGAAAACAACATTGCATGGCTCATTTAGTATTTTTAACTGTTGCCTTTCACATTGTTTTTTTTTTTATCTATATATCGCTTTGGGCAGATTTTGACTACTTTACCAGAATTATTATTTCTATAAAATTCTATATCTGAAACTTGCCATGCAAGTAGTATTCTATAACCTGTTTTTAATCTAGAACTTTATGTATCAAGTGACTAAACAAAGATCATGTTTCACTTTTAAAGTTATAGATAAATTTAGATGTAATTTTATGCTTAATTCCTGTACTATGTAACTAATAGTTTATTTAAACCAAACATTTTGCAATAGTTGAAGTGAAACAACTATAAACTGCGCATAGCAGCATCTCCCTTCAATAATAGCTACAGTCTAGCTTTAAGACCTCATAATAAGCTCACAGATGTGGATTTTTAAACAAACTGTTACAAAAACAGTACACTTTATATATTTTTTACAGATATATTTGTCTGACCTACTAAATAAACCAACAATTGTTCATTACTTCATGTGAAAAAGCAACATTTAATAACATTTGATATGGATGTACTATCTCATAATGAATTTGAATTATCCTTGATAAGGATGATAAGATTAAATGCTATGAGTAAGAATACTTTACTAGAAATACATTAATGACTAATTAACAGTAACTGTGTTATAGAAACCTTACGGTATTCTTCTGGTTACAAGATTAACACATGAGAAAAAGAATTTCAGCTTGTTACTGAATCAATAATACTGCCAATAGACTGATATTGTCAAAGAGAAGGAATTTGATTCCCTTTTTTTAAAACAAATATTACAATAATAAATTTAATCCATGAGTAAACCTCAGGTGGTTTCCCTAAAATTCAAGACACAGGCACAAGCACACTCATTTCCAAAAAAATTGTGACTTACAGGAGATTAGGCAATAATTTCTGATACTACCTTGGAATCCAAGAAATGTTTTAAATGAAAAGTGGTTATTGTTCACCAACTAAACATGTCCAATTGTCCATTCTATCCTGACTCAGTCTGATAACAATAAAGTAAGTAAATGCAACATTGTTTATAGATCAAACAACAAATGAACTAAACAACATTTTTCTTAATTGTCTGAATACATAAGTAGTAATAATTTTTTTCTGTTTTTAATACTCAGAATTAAAGTATTTATGACCAATTGTAGACCCTCGTTCAATTGTTCGATTGGTTTATTTATTGTATGTGTAATGTGCAGGTGCTTATCTTAGATATAGATACTCTAAATGTTCAAAAGATATACATGTGTAAGGTATGTTTCAAATTAAAGTAACATTCAAATCTATCTTCAAGGTACTGGCAGATTGCACTGCAGAATGTATCTTGATTTGTAATCATAATATAATCAATAGTACTACTGAACTATGGTTAGTAATTAATTACCCACTTTATTAATAAGTACTAAATACAGCTTAATTTTAATAAAGAACATGTTACTCCAAAAACATCAAGTAAAATAAAGTAAAACAACAATATTATCTGTTCCATTATGATTGAAACAGACCAAGGAAGCTTTCTGGTATGCACCTATGCCAACTTAAAAAAAAAAAACTAGAATTTAAGGTTTAGGAACAGAACTATTCTACCTATTCATACAGGATCCATGATGTCATTGTATCACTTTGACTGACAGCTGTATAAACATTTATGTTATTATTTAAAATGGGAGTATGCAAACAAAGTAGGTGTGTACATCCCTTGAACAAAATAATAAACAATCAGTGTTCACCACTCTCTCTTGACAGATTACTGCAATACCAAATGTGGGTATCTGTGTCATACCTTTCAATCTATTCCATATTTAAATAATGCATCTTAGCTGTATTACCATCTTATCTGAATATGATATGAAATTCCATGCTAAGTTGAATTGTTTTTTTCTTGTACAATTATGAATCGTTAATAATTTTCTACTAAGACATTCCAGGCAGTAGTTATGATGTTCAATCACCATTTCATTTCACCTACATGCTAAGTGGCACATTGTTACACCAGATGCAATAATTTTATATACAATAAAACACTTCATCTTTGTGCTACAAATAATTAATTATTACGGAACTCAAAATTGGAGGTCACACGTCTTGACATTTTCTTGTTTGGTGTATAATACAGAGTGAAGGGCGATACGTTTACTGACGCACAATATTACAAACATTGCAATGTATGAGACGAACAAATATCGATTATAGAGAACTCAATCAAAGTAAGTAGTGTATATTTACCTGGAATATGATTATTAACTTCGTTATATTTCTGTTTTCCTTTTGTTAACAGATGTCATTCATAATCAACACTCTGCGCATATTGTACACATAATCACGTAGGTTTCCTACACAACAATGTTCACGCAATGTACCTTGATATAAATTGAACACACAAGTATTGGTAACAAAACACTGTAAAAAACAACAATTTCACTCCAGTTGCTTTCCCATCATTTACTTTGCTCACTACTTGCAAATTCGTGTTATACGTGATTGTCTTCGTGACGAATTGACGTTTAGTTTTTTTTCCCACAAACTAACCAACCATAGACGATTCATCCATGATGATTGCGAATTTTGTGAACAGTTTTAATTGAACGGAACTAATGAAAAAACTAACTCTCTCATTAAATAAGTCAATACTTTTGTGTAATGTTGCTCATTATTTCATAAATGGATACGTTGACAGGTTTAATAAGTCGAAGGGCATTTCGTATTTAACAACGAGCAATTCACGAGGTATTTAACTAACTAATGACAGTTCTTAATTACAATGCAAAGAATATGCCATAGTATTAATTAACCCAGTAATCAGTTAATTACCAAATTCTCTCATCAAAATTTATTTTTGCATGAACCTAGTCGAGCAAAAGAAATGGCAACTCACTACTGGTTTTGACGCTGGCAATTTTAGATCATAGACAATCAACAAAAATGAAAATGTCCGTCGTAAAATATACGCTCTAATTTATTTTGTGGCTGTATAATAATCGTTGCTTGCGATGTGAATATTTTGTAGTATTTACATTCTTATAAGTGCATATAATCTAACAAAATGATTGTTCAAGAACCTATACAGGTGAGTACCGTGACTTTATGAATTTCTAGTAACTGTCAAATTATTTTCGTAAAGACGTTTTATTTCATTATAAATTCTCACAGGTTATCGTTTGGGATTGTCTGAACAATTATGAATACGACAATGCTATATTTCTGGCTGAGAGACTACACGCTGAAGGTATGTAGAAACAACATAAAGTTGCTTTTGAATTTGTCAGTTTAAATCATTGTTTAACACCTGCATTTTAAGTACTGATATTGATTTTTACGTAATTCTTGATTTCGAAATTCACCAAGCGGTGTGAATGCATTTGATGATTGCATACAAGTTTCTCTTTCAGTTGTGTTGGAGGAAACAGCATTTCTATTGGGAACATGTTACTATAGAGCTGGAAAAATAAACGAGGCCCAATATTTGCTGCAAAACATGTCATTAACATTACCACAGGCCAGGTTCCTATTAGCTAAATGTTTTTTGGAATTAAAATCGTAAGTATTATTCTGCTGATTATCATTTATCTCTAAACTCATTACTTTAATCATCACTTGTTGCTTTCCCCTGATACACTTTCAAAGGAATTTAATATCACTATGCCTTGGTATAAACAATTAGATATCAAACAAATGTGCCAAATTTTATGCTATGTAAATTCTAATTAGATGTTTTGCAGAATGATATTAGTTAAATAGCATATTTGTATAAAATTTATTTTGCAGGTATAAAGATGCTGAACTTACATTGGGAAATAATCTGGACATTGTTGCTTCGGAGTTTGGTGAACAAGCCCCATATGCATTACAACTACTTGGAAAAATTTACAATCTCACTGAAAGAAGAAGTAAAGCTGTGGAAGCTCACCGGAAAGCACTCTCACTGAATCCATTCATGTGGAAATCATTTGCACATCTATGTAACATGGGTGAGAAAGTGGACCCCCACCAAGTATTCCAAATGAATAATACTGACTTCACATTTGGTGTTACAACATTAGTAAATCTAGTCAGCAATTCTGAAAACATTTCATTTGTAAATAGTAACATTCCTAATAACACTGCTATGAATACTAATGTCACACCAAACAATGTAACAACTAGAACCCCAATGACTATGTCTACAAGTATTACGCCTGAAACTCAAGCCCCTGTGAAGAGAATGCACAGTGTATTCAGTGGCATGGCACCCATTCCATTTTCCCCCTCTTTTGGCATGCTACCAATGGAAGAATCTCCCGTGTTATACACACCAACTCTGACAGACTCCAATGAGCAGAAGGCTATACCCAAAATAGTGAATTCATTACGAGCACAAATGGGACAGTTAAAAGATGCAGTATTCAGTCCAGCACCAAGGTGTACTCTAGGACCAGCTCCAAGAAGGTCCTCCAGGTTATTTAGTAATAATAATAGCAGCTACTCAGTCAAAGAGAATAATAAGTCCCCAAGTAGAAAATTCGTACCCCCTAAGAGTCCTTCAAGAAAAAATAAACAGCGGACAGCCAAAAATATAAAATCAAATTCAGTGGATGCTAATGAAAGAAATAAAAGTGTTGAGACTGTTACACCAACAATCCCACCAAAGAATTCTAATGGTGTAGCTTTATTAAATTTAATGAGGGATTTAGGTGAGGCTTATAAGGCTTTGGCATTCTTAGATTGTAAAAAAGCTATCCAATTATTTCAAGAGACTACTCCAAAACAATTAGCTTCTCCATGGGTGCAGACCATGATAGCGAAGGCCCACTATGAATTAGCTCAATACGAGGCTGCTGCTAAGATTTTTGCAGATATTAGAAAGCAGTATCCAAATCGTACAGAGGGAATGGACATTTATAGTACATGTTTATGGCATTTACAAAGGGAAGCTCAATTGTCAGCATTATCTCAAGAATTAGTAGAATTGGACAGGAAAGACCCCATTGCTTGGCTTGCTGCTGGAAATTGTTTTTCGCTACATAAAGAACGCGAAACAGCTTTGAAATTCTTCAAAAGAGCCGTTCAGCTAAATCCTGAAGCAGCATATGCTCATGCGTTATTGGGTCATGAGTATGCAGTTGCGGAGGAGACTGACAAAGCCCTTGCAAGCTTCAGGGCCGCGGTAGCCATTGACCCCCGCAATTACGTTGCTTGGTTTGGTATAGCGACAGTTTACGCGCGACAAGAGCGCTGGAAACCGTCTGAGGTGCATATACGTCGAGCTCTTACTATACACCCCCATTCTGGAGTATTAAGATGTCAGCTAGGCCTAGCTCAAGCAGCATTGGGGAAAATGGACAGAGCCCTGGCCACTTTGGAAAGGGCAGTGGCATTGGACACTGAGAACCCTTTGTGCCGTTTTCACAGAGCTTCCGTGTTATTACGTGCTGGACGGCCGGAAGATGCTTTAGCGGATCTTCATCACTTGAAAGACATTGCACCAAGAGAATCATTAGTATATTATTTACTTGGTAAAGTTCACAATAAGTTAGGTAATTCTCATTTAGCACTCATGCACTTTAGTTGGGCTACAGATTTAGATCCTAAAGGCACAGGAGGACACATAAAAGAAGGTTTTGATCCTTCTAAACAGGAAGACCCACCAGAGAGATCAACCTAATTTCAATGAAGACTTTCTAAAGGATTGCAGAAAGGCCTGCACTTGTGTTGGCAATGCAGTCAATGTTTGACTGATCCCATGTAAATATCGCTCTCACCCGTCGAGCTCTTAACTGACACCAAATTCTTCCAACAAAGCTTTATGGAGTTTGATGGGTGTGTGGTGGCATTTAGTCGCTGTAGTAATAAGGGCGTATGTGGATAATATGTTTATATAGAGTAAGATGTGGATATTCCTAATGTTATCCTAGTTTATTATATATCATGTATAGCTAATAACTTCTAGAAAGATGAAAGAATATAATTTTTAAAAAAGATGATGCTTTTGAAAGTTAAAAAAAAGACTCAGAGCCTTGATCTCAATGGGATGATGTTATAAATAATAATCATTATAATATAGAGCCATTAAATAAATGAAGTTGCAAATTCTTACAATGCCATAATTATGAATTCCTGATAACTAAATTTTCTAATTGTTGTCCCTCATATAATAATATTTGTACATAGAATCATGCCGTTTCAGCATGTGACATTGGGAGAGCCGCTGGCGGTATAGCATAGACATCTAATAATCATGTTTATACAATGTTATACTGTGAAAATATTAAAATCCTTGCATGTAGACTTTACTTTCGTGACAAAACAGCTTTGGGTGTTAGTTCTAGCTGGGGTATGGAGAACACATGGGAACCAATTAACACTGTAGCATTCAGCTCTTGGAGTATATCCGATTATTACTTCATAGCATCAATACAAAATTGTTTCGTGTGTGTATGTAAATAATAACAAATTAACTATATAGCACTGTTTGTCACTTGAAATCACCAATGAACTGCTCTAGCTCTGTGGACAAATTTGTTTAGACCACCTCTAATTATGTATGGACTTAATAAATAAAACTGATGTAACTTAGGATCTAGTTTTATTGCTAGTAAATGCCGACAATACCTTTCTATAGACATTTCATAGATTTAGAAATCAAATCTTTATTTAACTTTTTCCGGCCAAGGATGATTAAAATTCTATATAAATATTGTATTTAACATTTTTGGTCACTAAACAAAAGATATAAGGTATATTGTGATCATTCGACTGATACATTATACTTATTGCGATATTCAATTTGTTTGTATGGAGTTTGGATTTATCCTTCTGAAGTTACACTTATAATAGTCTCGTCTATGTAAACTTTTGCAGTATTGAATCTAATGCTTTTCTGACAGTCGGGTCATTTAGTAATTTGCTTTGAGTTTGCGGGGCGGGGGTTGCGACGGGCGGTGGGGGCGCGGGCGCTGCCTCAGTACTAGGAGTTAACACTTTCTTGTCATTTAATATACTTAAGATTCTTTGCTGTAAATCAACTTGAGTTTTGTTAGTAGGCGCTGTAGTTAAGGGCTCTCCAAGTTCTATTTTTACTTGTTGCTCTCTGCGCTCCTGTAATAAAATATGAAACATGTGAAAAGAATGTGTTATATTATAAATTACAATGCATCATATCTAGAATTATGAATTTTAGTGTACCATTTTCAATTCATATGAAAAAAAAAAAAATAAGTAGAACAGACCTGCAAGTATTCAATGACTTTATCGTACTGCATGACGGTGAGCGTCCGGCCGTCGGCAAGCTGGCCGAGTAACGCGTAGACAGCTTCTCTGCCGGTAGGACCGCCTCTTTGTACCTCCTGGAAGTTACGCGACAGTAGCTGCAAGGCATCCTCTAGCGGCATATTTCGATGCTCTGTTGGGTTAAATAAGCAATTGGTCAAACTACTGATCATCTAAACAGCAGAGAATTATTATTTTGATTATTTATTAGGTAACAAAAGATGAGGTAATAATCGCCAGAAATACTTATGTAATAGGTAATTATAGTACATATGTACATCTTTGCCTTTAAAAAATATTAAAAACCTGTAACAGTAAGGCAAATGCTTCCACCCATAATGCGCAATAATATATAATGATGTATTGTATGAATTTGATAACTCACCCTGTGGTAATCCGTGAAGTATCGTAAGTGTTAAAGATCTGTTTTCTTGGTTCTGAGGCATGACTAGTATCGCATAGAGGCAGCCGCGGGATGCGATGTTACCTAACACTTTGCCGATCGGCACATCTTCCATGGGAAATAGCAGATCTACCACAATCCCAAGTCTCTTCAATCGACTTTCTATGTATTCTGCGTATTCCCTGAAAGAGGAGTTTCATTATAAAGTAAGTCACACACATGTCTTGTCTATTACGGAGCAAGAAAAATATAAAAAGTCAAATGTTTAGCAAGTTAAGTTTTGATCATATGTGCCAACTTTGTATACGACTATGATATATTTTTTACCATGTTTACAGTCTTAATTACACAAATAATGTTATTACAAGATGGAGAAAGTGAACAGACCCATCAATACTTACGTGAGTGTTTTGGAGACAACAATTATTTCACAGTCATTCCTCTCAGGGACAGGTAATGCTCGTGGATATTCCGACAATGGTTGTGGATAGCGTTCATAACCTCGCTCTGACCACTCAGCACCTAAAATAAATAATATGCAGTCATGTTTCATGACTTTTGTGGTAACAACAAAACAGATATTACATTAAAACAACACGAGTTAGGGCTATAAATAAAAGACTATGTCCAGTGCTATAAATAAACTACATAAAAAACATAATTTGGGTATTTTATGTAGGGTAATAAATAGGCTCAACCACTTCATCGATTTTGATAAAAAAATATGCAATTAGGCTTTAACTCTCAGAAATAGTATTATTAGTTGTAGTTAGGATAATAGATCTTTTAAAATAATCGAAATAAACAGACAACCTCGTCCTGATATTGGTGATCGATCGCGGAAGCCGGGAGCCCCGCGGCCTCTCGCGCCACGACCCCTCGCCCGCATTGCGCCACGCCCGCGTGTTCCTCCACGGGTTTCTGTCCACCCACCTTCATATTCTTCATCTCTGTAATCTTCACAAGCACAAAAAAAAATGACTTCTTAAAACAAAAAATACTGGTATTGTTTGTTTTAGGGTGTGTGTTGTCATCCCAGTGACACAGCAAGTAGGTATAACTTCACAAATCAATACCTTAGTTAAAGAAGTTAATATTAAGTTTCATAGCTTTTAAAATATTTTTATTTTTAGTTGTTAACAAAGGAAGCTCAAATATTTCCAAGAACATAAGTTCTATCAAAATCACACAAAGAAACCTCAACCGATAAGAGATTTTTTCATATTTAAAGAATTTCTAGCATATTACACATACTCTGGTCTCCAATATAATTTCCAAAACTATCATAGAGTTCCTCGTTTCCATCATCATTGGGTCCGGGTAATTTGTCAGGGGTGGGTCCAGGTGCTGGAGATTCTTGTTGGCTTGCCATCTCTGCATGCCTATAAGTATTTTATATATAAATTTTGAAACAGTTACAGTACAGGGTTAACTGTATACTTAATAGATATTTATGTGCTACATTGGAGATTTATTAATTAAAATATTAGAAATAATATATGATAATAATTATAATAACAAAAAGGTCTGAGATGTCAGAAAATAATTGTTATTTGTTAGGTTACCATAAAATTTTATCTTAGAATTCTAGGGTTGATAAGTCAAGACAAGCAACGGTTCCAAGCGCCCAACAGGGGTTCTGGACCTCTCCATCAGTAAATACTAAGGTCATAATATAGGTGGTAGCTTACCTCTTTTCAATAGTAAGGTTTGTCTGAGCAGTTTTAACATTAAGACTTCTTCCTTGAAAGATACTTCCATTTGCTTTGTTTATAGCTTCCTGGGCACTAGATTCATCTTCAAACTGTACAAACCCAAAGTTTCTGTTTATAACAATGCCATTAATTTGACCAAACTGTATAAAGTGCTCGTATAGTTCATCAACAGTGGCTGTCTCTATAAGACCGCCAACGTAAATACGGAGATGGGACGTAGACCGGTCTTTCATAGCATGCCTATCCAGGGTTAATTTATCTGGAAAATGAAACAATATTAGTCATTTAAAGCATACATTACTTAACTGTAGATACGACAAAACCATATAAACAAAAAAATAAGTTTATTTTGAGTGAAATAAACAATTTTAATGTAATATCGTATACATCTGGATGCTATTTTAGATTTGGATTGCTTTATGCATGTGTTCGATTTTCATTCACATACCAGCCATAGTTTTAGCGTTCTTTCTCAGAAAAACTACTATTAATTTTCTGAAATTTGACAACAGTAGACGCCACTTTCTTCAGGATATAATACCGACTCGTAGGGGAATGAGGAAGTGGGGGGGGGGGACTTTATGCACCAAAAGAAAAGACAGACTACAGATCATAAATAAGACTAAATTTACGCAGATAAAGACGGTTTTTTTAAATAATGTAAGATCTATTTTTATGTACAAGCTGATAACGCAATTTTATTGTGTTTTGAAAAATAACCGACGAGTTGTAAGAGATAGGGATAAAATTTTGCATAACAGGATTTTTGCACATTTAAACGTCACATTAGCGAGTGAAACCCACGTTTATACGTGGATCTTGCATTTATACTTTATATTTGATAATGCACTTTCTTTTTACTAAACTAAGTTTCTTACATGCGACGTAATAGTCTGCCTATATATTATAAATGTTTCTTGGTCATAATACTTTCCTGACTTTAAAACCACCAGCGGGAGTAATCGACTAAAATTATTTTTCAGGTTGTCAACTTTATTCGTTGACAGCTTAGTAGTCAGTCAGCGCTAGGTTATGGACGATTTGAGGTTAGATATGGGTTCGCTGGAAATAATCGTAAACAAATTTTAGTCAAGTTATGTAATATTAACTAATTTCCAGCATTACGGGAACTGTAATAAATGTATATTATATCTTCATGCGTTATGTAATTTTTCTACAAAGTACTCATTCTGTAGGCTAACGTCGATACACAGAAAGAAGTAAGTTACTATTTTAAAATTATGTGTTTTACCGTAATTAACATCAAATGCTTATTTCATTAATATGTGTAGATAGCACTTAAAGAAATAGGATATGTTTTAGTCACAACGTATTTAATTATCGTAACATTTTGGTGTAGCTACCCTTTTCTTATAAGCCCTTGTTGAACTTAGACTGCGATAGTTTTTACGTAAACAGAACATTGCTGCAAAGCAGATTATTACGCTGCTTTCATAATAACTCTATTTGTTTTAGGTATAATGACCATATGGTAATTATTTGGTCATGCCAAGGCTATTATCAAAAGGTCTTAATTTATACAAAGCTGCAATAACTGTGGCATTTAGTCGCAAGTATCTGTTTTGCACCAATGTCTTGATATCTATGGGAATCTCAATGTGTGGAGATGTGTTAGAGCAGACATATGAAATTCAAACTAAACAACAAGCTAGTTGGGATTTTGAGCGTACTAGTCAAATGGCATTTTCCGGAAGCACAGCTGGCTGCCTATGTCACCATTGGTACATCTTTTTAGATAAAGTAATAATTGGCAGGACATTTGACATGGTAATCAAAAAGTTAGTCCTGGACCAGTGTATTTGTTCCCCCATCATAATTTTATCTTTCTTTGCTACAGTAGCTATATTTGAAGATGATCCAATAGAAAATCTAACCGAAGAAGTTAGTGAAAAGTTTTGGACTCTTTATAAAGCTGAATGGGTTGTATGGCCACCCGCACAGATTATTAATTTTTATCTTTTACCAACTAGATACAGAGTTGCATATGATAATACAGTTTCTTTAGGATATGATGTTTATACTTCCCATGTTAAACATGCCAAGCCCAAAAAAAAGGAAAATTCAAAAGAGTAAAAACAGGAAGTTTATAATGACCTGGGAAATTACTAACTGTATCAGATAGGCCAGTGCTTGCGTTCATTGCACTGTATTTTTATATAATTAATTGTACTATATGAAAAATAAAAAGTAATGACTAAAAAATGTTTTTATTATGTAGAGGCATTCCTGCCCTTACTATGCTTACAATTTTAAATATCTTCAAAGAATTTCAGTTTGAAAATCCAAACTTCCATACTTTAAATTTTGCTTTATGACAAATTGAATGGGCACCTTAATTTTCAGATTTTCGTAAATTTTGCATTTACATAAATAGTAAAAATATTCTATCTTATCAATATACTAAAACGCATTGCCTTGTACGAGATAATGCATGGAGGTCGTTTGAAATTTTGAAACCGCGAACACGCAACGCCAATACATCGTGATCTGTGAATTGATAATTTTAACTGTGTTTAATGCCGAAGCCCTATTTTTCCAATAGGTATATTAAATTTTGGTTTAAGGTAGTCACATTCAAATAATACTCGATTACTTAAGAGATTCGATTTTTACTAATTCTCATTTATTCCGAAACATTTGAGGTATGGTTCGATCGTATCTTATTTCATATAAAAACTGTGACTGGGAATTTGTGTTTTATGTGAGCTTGTTGCATTTGTTGAAGAGAGATGCGTATTGGCCCATATCACAGCTAGTAGGTCTCCGATATAGAATATAGAATAGATAATAGAAAGTCAGATGATGATCGTAAATAATTATTTATAGATTTGTTTTTGTTTACTGTCCTTGAAATACTGTAGGTATCTAATGAAGCCAAAAGAAAGTTGATGTACCTACATTTCTAATTTTGGCGGGAGACCAGAATTAACACTATACTATGAAACTTTTCAGTATCGTTGATAATCATTTTGCCAATATAGCACTTTAAAATACACAATCGTATTACTCATTTTTAGCGTATCTATTTATTTGCTTACATTCGTAGTAGATTTTGAGTTAGAAATTGCAATTTTTACTTCGATATAAATGTAAGGCGTTGTAAAACCAAAAATATCTGGGTATATATAAGAGCGCAATCTAAGATTGATCAGACGTGTCCCATTCATTTTTAAATTTTATCGGCTATCATTTTGTAACGAGATCTCGTTGGCTGCAGGATCATTATACTAGTAAGACTGATTGACATTATACTATATTACAATGTCAATTGATCTTCCTGCTTATTCGTAGGATTTAGATGAATCTGGTTACCGAATTCAAACAAGTCTCAGGCTGCAAGCTTATTAAAGAAATTGATTGCTTACAACATGTTTACTCGAAAATGTTTTGAGTAAATCTCATCTGTCCCACAGTAGCAATGTTTGGCTCAAGCAATAAGTTATGTATCTTAATAGATCTTATGTAGGTATGTGCTAGATGTACAACCCAATATGTATATGGGTTTATTTTAATACATTTTACTAAACGCTTTGCTTATGTACTATGAGTGAGTTTTCAATATCCTTTACAGAGCAATAAGATATTATTGACACATCCGTGTTTGATTTAAAATGAGTGGCGATACAATCCAAAAATATTTTTCTAGGTGATTTTCCCCAAGTATGTACCTAATAGTACCTATATACCTGTCTATACTCTTTTAGTTTTATTTTTAATAGTTATCTTTTCTTAATTTCAGATAATGCAACTTCTACGCGTAACATGGAGAAGGGTTGCGGCAAATGTACGGAGGTCAATACCTGTGACTCAATTTAGAAGAATAGTGAAAGTGGCTTTTAGTGATAAATACTTGTTTTACACGAATATTACCATATCATTAAGTTTATCTTCAGTCGGTGATCTTTTGGAGCAGAGTTATGAAATATACACTAAGGAACAAGTCGGTTATGATAAAACAAGATGCCTGCATATGGCGTTTTCTGGTGCTGCGGTCGGCGTACTTTGTCATCATTGGTATAAAGTATTAGATAGATTTATTATAGGCAAAACTGTAGACATGGTTATAAAGAAGTTACTGCTCGATCAGTTAATATTCTCACCGATTATGATTGTAACATTTTTTGGAAGTGTCGCTTTGTTCGAATCGAATCCCTTTGAAAATTTCAAGGAAGAGATGAAGGATAAGTTCGTTACCTTGTACCGAGCTGAGTGGATGGTGTGGCCGCCAGCGCAAATTATCAATTTCTATTATCTACCGACTAGGTATAGGGTTTTATACGACAACACGATATCACTAGGCTATGATATTTATACTTCTCAAGTCAAACATAGTAAAGGAATAAAAGCGAAAGCGGACGTTTTGAAAACAGGGACCGAAAAATTGACTAGTTCGTCTTGACGAAGGTTTTTACTAGGGAACTTAATATTATGTAATATGCTAGAGCAAAATAAAGTCCAATTACTTAGTTTTATAATGGCACTTATTGTCAACATTGTTACTACATTCGTAAAATTGTAACATTCACTCATTTACTTGATTTTACCTCGACGTAAGCTGTGCTGTGATAAAACGTTTACCTGCGTACAAAAATAGGTATAATAATATTGCTATTGATATGTGTATGTTTTTGTTTTTTATTTATTGAATACAAGTATTTTACATAAATAATTTACAAAAGAAAAGTGGTTTCATTAACTTTTATTCGAAGTGAAGTGTATCACTCAAATTGGCGACGGAATCCAATTAATTTAAGTATTTTTTTTTATTAAGTGTCTGGTGCTCTTTATTACGCTTCAAACTACATCTAAGCAGTAACTACTATAAAATACTACTACTTTGGCGTCATAAAAGGATCTTCTAATTGCGAACTCCTTTTGCTGGCTCTCAAATTGCTGATAACGCTTCGGACTACAGAATCCTCATAAATTCTTTCCGGCCAGGACTCTCTCTGCGTTCTAGGCCCAGTCACATCATGAAAAGTCCTGGGGATTCTGCTTGATCTAGGTGTGCCTCTGTGCGATCTGAATGACCTGCATCTTGTTTCTTTCAAACCAAGCAGTGACGTCAGAAGTTTGTCCAAAGCCGCGATGTCATCCACATTTGAGGGTTTGTGACCAGACGGAGTGCTTACGCCTGAGTTTATTTGACTTGAGAGAATGGATGCCGGGGTCCTTGATAGTCCGATGGTGTGAATAACCTGTGTTAAACAAAAGTTGGTAAAGGAGGGTTTGGAACAATAAAATAATGTAGATTTTAATGAAAATGTTTGTATCTAATCTAGTACGTTTTAAAACTTATACATATATGCAATATGGAAGATAATTACCTACTTCCTATGTTTATTGGACACGGGCCAAGATAAACTGGTCTATCTAATTGCATTTTTGTTAATACTACTTACTTTGTATTTTATCTTAAGTACCGACTGATCGGTACCGTAATCGCTAGCAATTGGCTTTTGTTTAATAAAGGTTTACTCACGCGTATTTATTGGGATGGCAAGACTAGTTTTGTACCCAACCGGCGTCCATAATTCAGATTTTAAATAAATAATTATGAATCCGCCCAAAGAAAGTAATTTAATACATTTACGTTACATTACTAACTATTATTTTTACGCTCTCTTATTCTAACTGTCAACAATAATAAATCAGGATTTCAACCTAAGATTTTATTTGGCGTTTGTAGAAATACTGGTTCAAAATACTAATTCGCTGACCTCATATATTAATATTCAATATGTAAAAGCTAGTAGTAATACATAATAATGTGTTTTATCAATTCAGGAACAATTTGCGAAGGTCAAATGTCGCACATAACACAATTACCTATTATTAACATACGCGCGAACATGATAATGATAATTATAATTAAGAATATTATTACGACATGATTGCAAATTTGCGAAATACCTTAGTTCAAAGTGTTTAACTTTAGAAAATCAATAAGAAATTTATCTAATTCAATAGGACTAGGTACTATTCTACCTAAGTACCCACCAACCTTAAGAAGTAAAAGTATGCCCCTATTAGGGGTTGATTAGATACATTGCCTGAACTAGGCCTTGGCTGTCAAGTCTATGAAAGCTTTTCCGCCCGTCTTCCCCTAAAAATTATACGACTAAAAAAAATTACTAGTAAACCCAATTAAAATATTCTTAACCCATTGACAATATACAATAAAACCCCCAGGGCCTCTTTTGAAAGTATTTTTATGTCTATTCTCCAATTTACTGCGAAGGTGAAGATCACTTAAAGACAGGTTAACAATATTTTGAGAGGTTCTTATGTAGTACATTTTTAACGTTACCTCGTCAGCTATGTGGCTCTGATAGCTCATCCTCTTCACCTTCCTGTAAGTTTCATCATCTAGCGCTTGTTCCACCGCAGCTTCTAACTTTTCTTTGATTTCTGAGTCAGTCTCGTGATCCAGATTCTCTAACACCAATCTGAATAGGATTTTAATTAACTTGTAGAAAACGGTCAGACAAAAACATTACTTGTACTCGAAAAGATAATTTTACCGCACGAATCCATGTAGTAAATAATACCTACCCATTCTTCAACTCTCACACAACTTGTAGTATGAGCAATAAATAACTGACATACATACTTATGCTTACTCTAACTCACTCTCGCGTATACTTACCATACCTACTTCATACCATCATTCTTGTTTATAAATGATTCCTAAAATAAAATCTTACTCAGTTCTCTCATCGTCTTCCGCTTTGTGCAAGTTAGCCCTGTTAGCCTCTCGTGCCACCTTAATATCCTGTTCCCAAAACCTTCTCAAGTCTGGACTGGAAGTATATGGAGCCGCCACTTCCTTGATCTTCAGGAATATTATGGCAGTTATGAATATACATATCACGTTTACTATGGTTAGACAACAGCTTACGATACCTGAAAGAAATATTAACTTTAGTGAAATATTTTCGGACAGGTACTGCCTTTATTTTTAACGCAAAAACGACGGGGTGTTATAAGTTTGACGTGTGTTTTTGTGTATGGGTCTGTCTGTATCATCGTAGCTCCCAAATGGGTGATCCGATTTTAATGCGGTTTTTTTGGTTTGAAAGGTATTTCAGTCGAGAGTGTTCTTGGCTATGTTTGGCGGAAATCGGTTCAGGTCTTCAAGGTCCAGGTCGTTTATTAGGTGTGATAGGAATGCTACACTGATGTAAACCTAAAGGTGTCTAGGATAAAGTAACATTTACCGTTCACAGCAAATTCAATAGGAAGATAGTCATGATACAAGGGTTGGTATGAGGAATTGCCAGTGTAAGCTTCTCCTTTTATATGAGGAATTTTTGATCCTGGATATAACAGCCATATGCAAGCTAAAGCCCAGTAAAGTCCCTGAAAACAAAAAACCATAAGATTGACCTACTAATTAAGATGTCATTTGATTTGTCTTAGTTATTCATTTCACACCCCTGGAATCTAATTAAAAAAGTAAAGCGATTTAAAACTGACAAAATATGATGAGAAATTCTAATGGCTATGGTTTTAGAAGTATACTTACACAGTTTACTACCGGTGGCAGCAAAGAAGCTGAAATGGCGATACCGATAAGCGGTCCTGCACTGCCTTGTAGTAAAGCAAGAGCTACTCCTGTACCCGAAGTTAGTGCCCAAAGAACACCCATCCATAAAGAACGGACATTGCCTCTGAAAACAAAAGTAACGAGCCATCAGAAGTCAACAACGATCAGATTTTAAAAACAAATATACGATCAAATTAAAAAAAGTTTATGTTTCGCTATTAGATAAAAATTTTGATTGTAGACTTTATAGGTCATATTGTACTTCATACATAATTTTATATGACGACGTAATATATATATTTGTATTTTCATACATAACGACCGTTAAGTACTAGTCTTGCAAAAAATATATGTCGGTTTTACTACACATTTTAAAATTCATCAAATACTTTACCGTCCCTTCATTTCCTCTGTAGGCCAATCACCGAATCCCCAAGGCATTTCAGTGGTACCGAGTATCAGTCCAAATATGAACCCAAATAGAAGAGACACAAACATGCCAAGTACCAAACTTTCGAAGCCGCTTCTCACCAGGCTCCTGTCTGATATGATTGTACCGAAAGTGATGGACATCACAGGTCCCATTAGTGGGGAGACCAACATGGCTGCTACGATGTTCGATGCATTGTTTTCTACTAACCCTAAAGCTGCTAGGGAGCTGAAACAGAACACCACTTAAGATAATTGATAAAACTAGAGGTCGCGTTTGCATGACTGGCTTGCAATATGGAGTTGGTTGGGCTTGATCTGCCCCTTCTGCTACTCTTTTAAGAAAAGTATCAATTTTCCATCTAGTTCATCATAAGTCTAGCCTTTTCACAGCTATGTTGGGGTTGGCTTCCGGTATAACCAGTTGCAGCTTAGGACCAGTGCTTTACAAGGAGCGACTGCCTATCTGACCTCGTTAACACGAAACCCATATCCTTTGAGAGATTGCTTGGGTCGAGGTCACACTATGTCTAAACAACAGAAGCTAGTGCCTCCAGTATTTTCGATACTGGTTAGCCGTTTGAGCGAGAAAAAGATACCAAACATATAATATAGACAAACTTTCGTCTCGTGATTCGAGAGAGAAGTTTTTACTCAGATAAGTCAGTGACTCTGAAAACAGTGGAATAACGAAAGTTTGTCCTAATCTTTTCACCAATAACAAACTCTTTAAGGGTGATTTGATTACAGAGTTTTCAGTTGGCAACTCGAATTATTTTAAGTTATAATACCAGCGTCATTGAGCCTTGAGTTTGACCTTTAAGACAGTTGCGGTCAAGTGTAGGACGGGTGACCGTTCTTAGTAGAATAATTTATTATAGTTTCAACAACAACAAGCTTTAAAGTATGGCTCAAAGCTATTTTGATCCTGTTATTGTTTGGAAGCGTACATCCTGATCCTGAAAATGTGAATCTATCTTATCAACTCCGTAATTTCTTTGCGGAAAACTGTCAGTACTTAGCTGTTGTTATTTATACTAACACTGTAGGCTAAAGAAATAGGCAGATATTTCTTCAGAAAACACTTATACTTTTCCGATTTAATTAGACCCACTTTATCAGAAAATTTACTGCCAGGCTGTCTATGTCTTACATAATAAGTGAAGTGCCTATTATACACCTGAGATCATAGAAATGTTTACCCTCCCTCAGTCTGTCTATAGCACCTAAAACCTTAAGTATCTAAGCATAGCCACTTACTCAGCTGTGATAATTAATGTCAGATAGTCGAAGGACAGTTCCCCGCCGCCCCTGACACCGTCTACAACTTGCTTGACAGTCAGTTTGGATCGGATCGACTCCACAAAGTTGCGCCAACGTGTCGCATCCTCAGACTTTCGTCTTGAATTATAAAACAGTTGAGTTAGACATATATGTTTAGGTAAAGCTAAAGTCTAGGGTGGAATGAAATTAAATATAACTCTCTTAAAATCATGTAGGCTTAAGTTATTTTCAATTTATCAATTACGCTCTAATTAATTTTAAAGGGTCTTGTAATTCGATAAATCAGTCTCTTTTAGGGACATTAATTTGAAACGAAATTATTTTGTCTATTTTTGGCTACATGTGTTAAGGCGTCTCTAAATGTCACAGAAATATCTTTATTTTACGGTAAAATCGAATGTACATACGTAACTACATCGAGAACGTAGAGTACTGAAAACATAGATTATGCGTAACTTACTGGAATGTGTCGTCATCAATCCGTTCGTTTGGGACAGCCGAGTGGACCACGCTACATGGAAGCACGCTGCAAGAAGACTTGTTCATAATGTTTAGTCGGTAATATCATTTAAAAAAGTATCAGATATACCTAAGGATCTAACGCTGCATCTTTGTAATTCCTGGACTTTATGGTAAAGGCGAGTCGGTATACTACACGGGGTAGAGACAACCAGACTTAATAGCCGTCCTTTGGTTTTCATTATGTCCGGTCTATTGCACTGTGCCGATATATTATTTATAATCATTGTTTTCTGTTAAAATTACGGTCAAATTACAGTCGATGAAACAGATTTGAAAAATTGTTTATTTAAAATGCATTTCTGAATTACATACGCTTATGTAGACAGTTCATCTATCAAAAAGCCAGACACCCTAATTAAAACTTCCTCCTCATTACAATCAAGTGAAAACTTACATAGCCGTTTGCAAATAATCCCCACTTAATCCACAGCACGTGCTCGTGACCACTCGCAGTGGTTGTGTGGGCTGGAGCTTAAAATACCAACTACCTATATCGATTGCTCCTATAAAACGCTTTACACTAGAGCTGCGGTTATCTATGAGAGGCTTACTACCATGCCTTAAAGTAATATTATTACAGTCGTAGACGGGTGATAGCGCTCTACGTGATGTAGAGCGGCGTCTCTCTTTGCAAGACGCAACTGAATTTTTTTTTTTTTTTTAATTTTGGAGTATTATTTTTAACTGACTTCAAATAAACTACTGCGCCTTACTTGATGATTTATTTACGGAAACAAATGAAGCTCTAAAAAGATAAATGAAGAAGAATAGATAGAATCAGTTCATTGAGTCCGAAGTTTTGAGGTAACAAACAGAAAAGGAAAACCAACGACTGTCTTTTTCTTTGGACAACTTTCGTGCTTCTCACTAATGCTTTTCCCATGCGGGGATCACACCTTGTGTCCTCAACCACTCAGCTATCCGTGTAGTATAAGTACCTCTTTTTTGACGTCGGTTGAAAAGTAATGGTGGTAGGCTTCAGGTTTTGATTAATGGAGCATATCAGGTTAATTACCGTTGCGCGCTCGTTTACCTGACAATGGACTTGCATCGGACGCCGATACCGAGTTGTGTGAGACAGTGAAGCATCGTCTCGCATTGATCGCCAGTTGGCAGCGGGAATATAATCTCGAAATAGTTGCCGGCTTTGTCATTCATCCAAACGACGTGCTCCACGTGCAACTTGCTCAGTAGTTCTTGAAGAATCTGTGTAGAATTACTTACTTGGGTACTTAAGTTATTTTCACTTATTTTATAAACCAATAGAATTTGTTCTTCCAGTTCGAATTGCTTAGGTAACAAACATAAAAAAGAAAATATTTTTCAAGTTTACTAAGTACCTATATAATTACATGAAGCTATGCATGTTACATGTTACATAATATCAGGTTTCTCTCTTTCAGAATATCGGACGTCATAAAACTAACAAAATATTAGTAGCATAAATGTATGAATGAATCGAATACCTGCTACCTACCTAATTAAATATCTACAAAATTAAAATAAAAGTTGGCAATTTGACAAAGATGTAGCTAATTCTATAATGCGAAGTTACATTTTATCGGTATTTAGGTGTTACAGGTTTGTCTTGTCTGCCTGTATGTGGCATCAGAGGTCGCGAACGCATAAATTTATTTTGTTTTGGCTAATTATGTAGAAGTGCTCTTAGACATACTTGATAAAGATCGGTTGAGCCATTTAAAGGTCGTAGGGGGTGAAAGTTTGTATCGTCGGGGCGGTTTATTTTTTGTGTTAAGCGGGAATTCAGATTTTCTACATTCAATGAATCTAAACTTACATTCTCCATAGTAAAAACTTCATCTGTTTCATCAATATTCTCCAATGGCTGACTGTAGCCTTCATTGTTATATTGCTGCGTCAAATGTATTGGAATACTTCTCGACTTTTTATTCCTCAATTCAACTGCTAAACGAGCAGATTTCGCATCAGAATTTTCAACTGTAATTAATTCTTTAGGTTTGCCAAACCTTAGAATATGTTCATAATTACTCGAAGGTATATAGACAATAAAAATTACACCAGACGGCATCTTCACTTGTTTTGTGACAGTGTAAACAGTAACTGAAGATTATACGTGTATGTCAAACGCTAAAGGAACTGTTCGGAACTATTATCACGTAAGCGATACCTAATTAGATCGGTAAAACAATTAGCGCCGTGACGTAATGTTGTCGCTTCGGATTAAGTTGTTACTGTGTGTTGTGGTTCAGACAGTTTGCACACCTACGTACAGGTTGAGTACGGACAGTATAAAAATATTGATTTCGAAACAACTGTATAATAGATACATTCAATGATTTGTTACTTTTTTAGGCCTTCATTTTGTTGACGTAAAGTAAAAGTGCATGTTTCTTACAAGCCGTATTTAATGCTGTATTTTGATTCGCGATAACGCCATTACGGCATTCAATTCGAAAGGGTTTTTTTAGCAACGATTTTAGAGGATTTTACTGTTGTACTCCTAATCCAATTTTGTTATTGACTTTTGTTGCTGACTGTACGTTTTTAGACGATTAAATATCACTGTCAGCGATGTTACCTTAGCGTTTAGTACATAGTACAAATGGAACATAGATATTAAATAGAAGAAAAATTAGCTCAGACTATCCTATACGTCACTAAGCAGCATGTTTACCTACGTACTATACAGTATACTTCATTTATTATCTTGTCTTTTCTCCTAAACAAGGATATTAAGAATAAAAAGCAACTAAAACCAATGAAAACAAAAAAACGTCTTCTACATCAAACATATTAGGTACGTATACGTATACTTGTAAGAAATCAGTCGTTGATATATTTAATAAAAAATAGTAAAATTAATTTCTAGATTTTATTTTATAACTTCATAACATTCAAAGCATTAATGAAATAAACCCAATTATACTACTATAAGTTACGCAATCAACTCAAATATATGTTTTCTTCAGTGACCCTTATTTAGGACAATTCTGAAGGATTTATATGGAAATTGTGTTGAGTATAACGTCGTCACGAATACAGACGGCGCCTGTGACGTCATTCCAGTGGCTTTATTTAAGTAGAAATAGTAAATAGAACAATCCAAGTTGTTAGCAGGATCTTTAGATTGTTTGCTAGATTACAATTACGTGGTGTAAGTATTTTGTTCATCATTGTCAAGTTGCCGAATTCGTCTCTTGAAAGTTTAAGTCTAAACAAAACTCTTTGGTCCATTTTATGAAATAAAGAAAGATACATAATATACATGTTAAAAAATATTATTACACATAATAACGGACTAAGTAAAGGGAGCATTAAATAAAAACAGACATATTTTGTGTAAAAAATTTAATCAAATAAATTACGTAATGAAATGGATACAAAAGTTGTCAAAAACTTAATATTAACCTAATTAGAATTAGACATTAAACGACTTATTTTCTAATAACACAGGCTTCTTTGGATCCATAGTGAAACTTAAAGAAGGTTCTATAGTAGGATGCTGGTTGTCTACAACATCAGTTTGGTAGCCCAAATTGTAATAACTGTGGGATTTAGCTCCATCTGTAGTTGGATCTATGTTTTTTTCTGTATTACTATCGCAGTTTGAAGTATCAGTGTTTACAATATTATCTGTGTTATTAATTGTGTCTTTATGAGTTTCGATATCTGCATTTATTTCGGTGTCTAGCGGTATGTACATGTCTCCCAATCTGTAAAAAGGAATTCAAGGTAATGTTAGACAGCTTAAAGGAAATTTCGTAGCGTACTGTTAAGGAATGGTGAAACCAGACCAGAATGGTGAATATTTTGTGGCAGTTTCTCCGGAGTTTAATGATAATGGTGATATCACAAGGTTGTAGACAGTACGACAGTATGTTGATAGCTGAAATATTGTTCGACTAGTCTTTATTTTTATTCCCGTTACATACTTCCCGTATAAGAAAAGTTTGGGCATTGATCACCACGCTAGCTCACTGCGGGTAGGCAATTTCAGATTCCAATACAAGGAAATCCAGGTTTTCCATTAACGTTTGTTAGTTATGTCTTTAACTAAGAAAGTACTAACTTTGACTCGGTCACTTTGGAACTTCGTTCGGACAGCGTTGAGATCGAAATTATACCTCGTGCATACAAGTCTATGCAAGGCCATCACTATAGTAGTTACTCTTAATTTAAAATACTAACCGGTTATGATTACAAAAGGCTTCCACATTCTGCGCCCTCAATCGCTTGATAAGAGAGGGCCGACGTCTAAAGGTGATTGTATCACTCTGGATTCCAGAACTTGGGATGTCTTCTTCTTTCGCTGAACTTTCTGTCTTGTCCTTCGCTTCAGGATTTTCTTCATACCATTTACTGGAATTTAACAGAAAACAATCGTAGCGGAAGCAGACTGCGATAAACGGAATCTTTGCTATATGTGTGTTTTATTCCCTAAGTCAAAGGTAATTTATTAATTAAAGATGCAACAGTTTACTCACAGGTATTTATCGGAGTTACCCGATTAGTTTCGAACCCAACTATAGTAATTAATCATGACCTCATATGAATGAGAAAATGAATTTAATGATAAAACAAAAGGAAAAAGTTATTCAATAATTTACGGGATACATAACTTACGTGTAAGCATCCCAATTGAGATTCTCTTTATTTTGTTTATTAGCCTGGAAGCGGTTTCTGTTCGCCCTCCACCATGATATATCTTTTCGGTCCAAAGGACTTACTTCCTTCACCTGTGGGTACAAAAAACATTGTCCTCATTGTATTGTGGCAAAATAACATTGGATTTAAGATATGATATGAGCTTTGAAGGCATGTCAGAACCATTGTCACCCCAAGGTCAATGCAGAGGTTAAAAACCCTTTCCACGAACAAAAAAAGATATTCCACTCCCAAAAGAAAGTCAAAAGAATTTTATGAATGATCTTGAACCCGACAAATCTATTTTCATGTCAAACGACAAGGTCGTTGGACAACCGAAGTAGCTTCAACGAATTGGATTCTTAATTTACTCATGTAAATAATGGAATAAGAGCCTTGGGAAATCTTGAAAAGCCAAATAAGAAATCTTTAGAGACGAGTCGTAGAAAATTAGTTTTATGTAGGTACTATATCACACTTAAAGAACGAAACTTTTAACTTCGTTTTAAAATCGGACCTTATCAGTTTCAACTATAAAATCTTAAGAAAAAAAATTGAAAAGATGTGCAGTTGTTTGAAGTACCTTATTTATTATCCTATTGTGTAAATGGCAATGCCCCAAGCTGACTCCAGTTTTTATGCAATCAATGACGGCTTAAGGCACCAACACAAAGCCCTTATTGAAAGGGAAATATAATTTCCGGGATCCGAGAATTCATTTGACCGTTTCCTGTTACCGCTCCCGATTGTATACTTTGGTATACAGGCTAAGCAAGCAGCAGCCGATATCATCTAGTCAACGTTAAAGAGAGTTTTGACTGTTCTTTGTTAAGTACCTGATGTAACTTTTCTCAAATCATACGTTGCTTTAATTACATCAACAATTCAACTATGCTTGCTTCCTCAAAAGAACCAGCTGTCAGAAGAGAAAACAAAAAAGGCACTCTTTACGTTTTCGTTACCTTATAAACGGCGACTCCTGCTAGGAATATGCACACAATATTGACGAGAGTCAGGCAGAGTGAGGCAGTTCCAAGTACGGCCAGCTCTGAGGGCTGCACGACCAGCCAGCGCAGCTCCTCCGTCGTCACCGTAAGCCGGGTTAGAGCCATCGCCCATAGCAAACCCTGTTGGGCAATATGAGTACTCCGTATTAAAACCAGCTGATACTTTGCGGAAAGCTATGAAATGTAAATATGAAGAAATGTATTTTTCTGTCTGAACTGCATGGAAACGGATCACGGAGGAATAGTCTAGTGTGAATCTATAGTACCGGAATATTTTAAAACAAATTGCATCGAAATAGGTGTAGCCGTTTAGGCGTGAACGAATAACAAACGTCAATACATACATACACAATACTTTATTAAGCCCGGAGTTAGGCGTTACTTTGATTGATAAGCTTTATGTAATAAGACCTTTTGAGTGAGATGAGAAAGATTGATCTTCCTAATTAAAATAACTCGAATCAGGAAATTAGGGTACTGAGGTATAATTAACATAATTAAAATCCTTTCGTTAAGTATAAAATGGATATAAAATCTATGATTGGCTTTTAACGCTTAAGCTCGCTTACTTTCGTTATGAAAATTGCACGAAATTAAATTTATAGGTAAGTTAAAATTAATTCAATTTTGACCTATCTTCGCCCTAGGGCTTAACCCACGCCTGTTGACTGTTTTAACGTTTTATGTAGAAACCATATTACATCGCATGTACAATAATATTTTGGTAATACCCTTTAGGCTATATTTATTCCGATCACCTTTAGAACTCTCGATATAGATTTCTCCAAAATAAACTCTCTAATTTTGGATTTATTTATATTAGACATTAGTGGATTTTGTACGTGAGTTAAAAATAGCTATGGAAGTTATAAATTTAAAGCTTTCCAAAGAGGTATACAATTAAAATGTTTTACGTAACGAAGATCGCACAGCAGAAAGTCGTCTTTACCAATCATGCCATCTTTGTCGTTCTCGAACGGAATGTAGAGACAAAATATATTTTGTTAGAACGTAATTTATCGAAGAGTACTTCTGTTCTTCATAAATTGCATTTGAATAGTATTATGTCCGTGCCGTATGGACTGCATGTAACTGAGCTACACAGCACTTTGCATGAAAATGAAGTTCTCAATATTTTGGTACGATGCATGAAATTCTATATTGAAGTAGTTGTTTATAAAATGTGGGTCTAGAGACAGAAGACGGTAATTTACGATAATGATATGTCAAGAAAACAAACAAGAAAATAATACTGGACGCAAACTATTAATTTAAAACAGAACACTGCCATTGAACATAATAACAAAAAAACAATAAAATAAACTGTCACTCAGTAGTACTCAGTACGTTCACAAAATCGCAAGCATTACAACACTATGGTCTTCCATTCATCAGCTCTCAAATCCAAATCTAGGTTGATATTACGAGTGCGCTTTTATGATGACATACTTACAGCATTGACAGCGGGAGGCAGCAGTGATGCTGAAATAGCTACGCCAACTAGTGACGCTGTGTATTCTCCGAGGACAGCCAAAGCTACTCCAGCACCGCTGGGGATGGCAACAAGGATCCCCACCCAGAGGGAACGGTATTCACATCTGGAATTACATAAGTAAATAACAGTAGGATCAAAAGGAACTCTACGTCGAAGTGGAAGAAAAATTTGTCGAGCTGGTTTGTAACGAAGATTTCGGAAAACAATCATGAAAGGATGTTATACGACTGCTACTGTCTGTCACAGCAAAAGTACGCCATATGAAAAAAGGGAATGAAAAAGAAACGGATGTTCGACTCTGAGACTTACCGCAACTATTAGACAAAATTTCAATTAATAGAGTTCAATTGCGTACACCGTAACACGAGAATTATAAGCGAGTAAAGAGAGGTATTAGATTGGCTAGTATTTTCTACTGACCTACCTGGATATCATCTCATAAGTGGGCCAGTCTTCCACCACTCCGTATCGCTCGTCGATGGCGCAAATGGTGAGTCCGAATATGAAGCCGATGACGAGAGATAGGAATAGTCCAAGGAACTCGTTCTTAACCCCCATGAGCTGTAGAGACCGATCCCGGACCGCTGTGCCTAATGTACCTGCTGTTATTGGGCCCTGTAGGAAATATAACAGTGAGTGAGTAAGAAATCGTAATCGATGAGAATAGAACTCCAATTGAAATGTGATGTTTGTTATTTTACCTTAAAAAACTATGAATGGTTGATAAGCACTGAGGTTTTTAGTTTTTTGTGTGATTCTGGATTTATTTATTATGATAGAGATTCACAAAAAGGTCCCAGGAATGTTTGTGCTTCCCTAAGGGAATTTAGTGATGTTCAGTCATTTATTCTATTTTATCCTATGCATTTGAAGGAAAACTGGACCGCACTTCGTGTATAGAAGAATCAAGAACATTAATATCTCTAGACATAAGCTCACCATAAGTGGAGATATCAGCATACTGGCAACGAGGATGACTGTGGAGTTCTCTATCAACCCTATAGCTGCGACGAAGGCTGCCACCAGCAGCATGAACAGCCAGTCGAATGTCAAAGCTGCGTCAGCGCGCACGTCGTGCAGCACCTGCGCAAGATTAGTGCGCGCGCGTACTGATGATGAGAAACGAGACCATGCTGTTGGTGTGGCTGAGGGTCTGAAATAAGGGTTAAATATGATTAAGCGCTGAATAAGTAAATTGATAGAGATGTATGAGAGTACTTGGATGCTTATTTACATTTTCTCAGTTTTCAACCGGCTTCAAAATTTGAAGGTCCTTAAATCGTATGATTTCGTTTATTATGTTTGTTGCCTCAGAATTTCTGTTCAGGATGAACCGATTTTTTGTTTTTTTTTTGTCAAGAAATATCTGCCTTTTGCTCCCATACAACATTTAAATTTATTAAGGTTTAGGAATATGAAGTTTACTGGCTGTAATTGGATATGCACGAATGATCAGCATGTACACTGTTCAGTGCTATTAGTAATCTTTAACCTTTCAAAGTTGTTTCTAATTGCTGTGCTTGTGTCACAGTATGAGCAGGTATTTATTCTATTAAGCCCAATGTTGTTTTCAATTGAAATAGTCGTCTTTAACAACTCGATCTCATCACCTGCCTCTTAGTCAGCTCCGACGATTGTTTGGGACCTATCGACATCTTTTAAAGTTTGATACTTCTAAATATACAATATTATAGATAAAATATACCTAGCCACACAGCAAATTATCGTGCTCATTACACAAACTTTTCTTCTAGGTGGGAATCGAACCTCCGGAATAGCAGTCAAGGCCGTTCAAAACATTATATCTCCATATAGTAGGTATCTTCTTCAACTTACTCTTCAAGTCCCGTAGATCCATCTTCCGAAGCAGCTGTACTGTTTCCATCGCTAGATTTGTAGTAGAGAGCACAAGGCAGCACGCTCACTGAGGACTGGTGCCGGGATCCTATCCCGAAGGTCTTCAGCACTTGTAGGAGCTCCTCACTTAAGTTGCCAGTTTCGAGAGAGAAAAGTACCTGGAAAATTAAGAGGAAGGTAATATTACTTAACGTAATATTACTTTTTGACAACAATATATACTAGGTATATAATACTAATATACTAGGTAACTCCTAAAGACTTAAGTTCATTTTAGAACATATATATAGGTACATATAATAGATGCTGGTTTTTCACGGAAAGACGCACATTTCTTGTAATAAGTAATGGCTTCAAAAGCCTATATATAAGAGTCCAGTCTATCTAGAACTCTAGATATTTGATATGTTGACACAGTTAAAGGTCAAGCAAACTATCCAAGTTGGTAGCTATTTAAATAGAGAATGCAAAACTTGATCAGTTTTGCATTCTACGCTAATGCATCAGATAAAATCGCATTACGACTTAATTGTATAACATGGTTTGTAATTCAATCATTTCTTTTCGTTAACAAAGGATTAATAAAAACTTCTTTGATCTTTGCTATTGGGTGTTGAATGGAGGTATTAAATAGATTTGGTTTAAGTTTCTATTGTGTACATGTTTGGTGGAAGACTACGATGGCACGAGCTGTCCTAAGTGCTGTTAGAATGGTTCCCGCGTCGCATAATGTGCAGTTATGATTCATGTAGATCCATATCTGTCTAATAGGCTCTTGGGAAGTCGTGAGGAAGTTTACTAATGTTTGCTGGCAGGCTATAAGGATATTTGGTTGAGTTCGAAGCTTGTGGTATGTGAGAGATATTATTTATATTATTAATTTCTTCTGTACTTAAATAAAAAAAGAAATACGCTCAATCGGCGACACGGATAGCCGAGTGAGGTCACCACCATCCTTCGATTTACGCGTAGGATAAGCGTTTGTGTGACCTACGGATGCTAGTCCGCCTAGTCCGGAGTATCTTTGTGCATGTGGCTTAAATGTTTGTAAAACTCCACGCAAAAATGAATGCCTCAGAGCGAGCGTTGTTTTTAAAAAAAAAGAAAGAGGTTTCGTCAATTCGGCCAATTTGTGGTAAACATGAATTTTACTTTAAAATAATGAAACAAATCAACAATGACGTATACTAGAGGTGTAAAGACAGACAGATTGCTGATTTACGTAGTAAATATGTAAGTCATTATAATCTCTGTCAGTTTTTTCGTCATCGTTTATTTAAAAACGTAGAACTGATTGGCCACTTTAGATAACATTAAACGGTTTGAAGAATTGTTGCCTTTGAAAAACCGAATGAACCGTCATTATAACTAAAATTTGCAAATAGCTTCAGAGTAGTATTAATATTTTGAAACGTTTTCCTCGTATTCGTTTTGAAGTTGTCTTAGAATTTCGGGGTTTATTTATACTATAACTAGCTGACCCAGCAAATGTTGTTTTGCCTAATAAATTACTTCTAGTTGTATGTATTTTTTAATGCCACATTATTTAAAAATATAACAAAAAATGTCGTCCAAAAATGATTTATTTTTAGTGTGATCAACCCTTATCACTTAGGGGTATGAAAAATATGTATACAAAATTTCATAAAAATCGGTCGAGCCGTTTCGGAGGAGTACGGTAACTAACATCGTGACACGGGAATTTTATATATTAGATAGTTTAACTGGTTTTTAGTAAAAAATATTCGTTCTTTGTAAATGATGTTAAGTAACAATTGGAACTTTCTGCATTATTATTATTATTATTTTTCCGGATAGCAAGTGAAAGTTATAATTATTATTTAGTTGCCTTAAAAAAAATAAAAATGTAGCCTGTGGCAAAAAATAATAGCATGAACTGCCATAAAGAAGAATTAAAACCTTTTTTTGCCATACATTATTCATCGAACAGACCTAGTAACGTGATCTAGGATACCTATACATATTATGAAGTTCATTTAAAGCCGTGACAATATAAACTTTACCTGCCAAAATTTGTCATCCTTCGTTGAGTTCCACGCTGCATTTTTGATGTCCAGTCGCTCAACAACTTCTGACAGAATCTGAAAGTAGGGCATAAATTAGTTTTAACGCAGGGTCGAAATATGAGCCGTCCTTACCAACTTAATAGCTAGCTAGAGGAGACAATAAATCTCAAGGCTTGTCTAAAGGAAATATGTATTTTCACAGACCGCAAAGGACAAAGTAAATAAATTTTAACTTTATGTTGGAATACCTTTTTGAAGTTTGGTGCTGTTTGTTTGGTGATAAGAATGAGGATTGGTAACTTAAGGCTTTAGATATAAACCCTTCAGGCATTATAGTTTATCTACTATAGACATTGCCTACTGCAAAAGAACATCTAAAATTTCAAATTGTAGTTCTTTTCAAGTATCACTTCAGTTCACTGGGGAAGTAGGAACTGAACCGCTTTTAATTCTTCGTTCGACTTAATACTCAGAAAGTGCTCATGAAAACCTCTCAACACTCACAGAAAAACTCAGACAGAACTGGAACCTGGGACTCCTGGTCCCTCAATTTATGTACATATCTTCCTATTACTATTTTGAAAGAGAGGAGAGAAAGAGACACATACATAATGAAACAATGGCCAGTACTTTTTTAGTTTGTTTTCATTCCTTTGACGTTAGTCAGCAATATAGTATAAGCATATAAATGAAAGCAACTCCCTTATAGCTTTGGTAAACATGAACCTTTGAATTAAAAAATGTTATTGCATCGGTATACCTATGATGTTATGTTTGATTTAACACATTGGCATTACACTGTTTATTTTTATTTTATTGCTGAATTAAGTACTAGCTGGTTCGTGTAAATTTCGATTAATGATATTACATGATGATGTTCTCAAATAGAGTAGATTTATATTGGTAAAACAATTTCAAAAACAATTTAGTAGATCCTGATATTTATCCTCTTTGCTGATATTACACCTACAAAGTCACAAATTCGCGCACATGCTTTATAATTTTATATTACAGACTAGTTGCTTGTCAGCGCCTACGCACGCTAGAAACCGAAAACGATCTCACAGGATCATAAAAGGGATAACAACTATACTATACATTAACGTCGAAAAAAATTGTCAAATCCGTCTTGTGTTTTTTTCGTGTAAGAGTAATGCCAATATCTACTGCGTCCTTCCTAATACGGCATACGTATAAACTTCCCTTCAGCATTATTGGCTTGTTAAAAATATCTTTTTCAGAACCGTTTCACCGGTTAATAACTATTTTTTTTTGTCTGTCCTTGATTTAAATGAATAATTATGGATATCAATATTTCCTTTTGTCCCGGAAAATTAAACTGTTTAGGAAAATCTTGCGGTGGAGGTAATTAGTACTTTCGTTTTAATTAGTGGTTACGTCACAAGCATCTCCTAAACTTTTAAGCAGTTTATCTGTGTCTTTTTTATTTTTTCAGTTAAAGATCAAAGTATCGTGTCTGATATTTTTACGGATTAAACAAAACTTAAGTTTTTATATCCAGTTGCCCTATTCTATTCTATTCCGCAAATCAGCGATGTCGCTTTTAAAAATTACTTTAGCACAAAAAGAAATGTAATTTTTGACAGTGTTGTCGTAATTGCGTGTCTTTTGCTATTTAGCTATAAAGAACTATTTATCTGCTGACCTTTACTGTTATTAAAATTACCTTATTTGTGGTGTCGACAGTTTAAAGTACCCAACACTGTCTGTAGACGAGTTTAAATAACAGGTGACTGCTATAAACGCCAAAACCAAGTCACGCGAAATCTAGAATTTTTATGAAGTCTGCATTCGTTGGAACGATAAAAACCTGTCGTTTTGTTGCCTTTTTATTACCTAAAGCTAGCCTTCGAAACACTAAATCGATGTAAAGTGTATCGTATCTAAGTAATTTGTTATTATACACTTAAAGAATATCACTTTCCTCCAATTAAACTCATTTTTAAGTCCCTCGTCAAGGTATCTACTGTCCCTTCCTTCTGTAGTGGTAAAATGGAGACAATAAGTCAGTAAATTATTTTTTTATATTTTTTTTTTATTTGTGATTTACATGTCAGTGCTACCTCCCATAGTAAATGGATTATATTCCCAAGGGGGTGTCTCTTTGAAGTCAAACTCTTTCGTGGTTTACTTTGAAATCAAAAATGTTAATTCTGTCAAATAGAACTCTACCTACTTCTTCACGTTTTCCCCTGTGATTTCAAAATACTCTAGATTGAAAGGATTTAAATATTCCAGCCAATACCTTTATCGAGGTCCAAGTGCTCCTCAGGGATCCTAAAGTATAGGGTTTTATGCATAAAATGAGAAAGGTCAAAGCATTTGGTTTTCTGAGCTTGCTCCCAGAACCCAATAAGACCCTTATATTTAAAAGGGATAGAATTGGCACGTGCTTGGCAGGACACGTGTCAGACATACATTTTGTAGGATACTTAATTAAAATGTGTAATAGCCGAGTACTGATGGAATTGGCGGTGAAATTGGTACGTATTGATACGTTAGACCACCTTATGCTGTATTGACACTTTCGAAAGTTAAGGAGCAACAGATAAACAAATAGAATTCCTTCAAACTGAATTAAGTTTTGATAATTATTATTACGCAGTAAACTTATCAAATCGTTATGGCAACTAAATCATTGTGCGAAATAAAACCTATCTTTCTGTACAGCCAAAATTTAATAAGTTATAAATTTCTCATATTGTGCAAACAGAGCAATACAGGTCAGTAATTAATTAGATCATGACAATTCAATAGCTGCATGTATCACTTTACTCCCTAAGTGATTAACTCTGTCGATTACTAAGATTTTGTGGTTCATTAAAGTCTATTTGAAACGTCGGTATAACGAGCATGTTCCGCAGTTAATAACTTTTATAATTATCCCTATTTAATATAATGGCTCCCAAAACGAATCAAAGGCTGCCAAAAATGGATTACGACGAAAGTTTGGAAGTGGTTTCGTAGTCGTACAAAAAATTGAAAAGCGGTAGTTTTGAATAAACCAGGTCTTTTTTAGGAAAATGTTCTCCATGTTTTACCGAAAAACTGGGGTTTAGTTAAATGAGGCCAGGCGTTTCAACGGAAACTTAAACGTGTATTAACAAAGTGTGTCTTGGTCAATGAGTCAAAGTGGTCAAAGTGATTTTACAATATTCCACTCTCTCAAAGTTGCCTGTCCTGCCGTTCATAAAATAATAATCTATCTTATATGTATGCAAATGCAGTTACTAGGTATATTGGTAATGCTTTTACAAAGGACTAGCTATCGACTTTAGATTAACCGTTAGCTGTATTAACATAGTGATCAGGCTTATAGGCTTAAATGCAACGATAATCTCATCAACCTTAATCAACAATACATTGTTTATACAGTGTGTTTGCTTATTACTGCTAGCTGTTGCGAGCTACTGTTAACCGCCTGCTACAAATGATCCCAAATTAACATCGGTAATAGAAACTAGCCTGTGTACTAAGTGATTAACTCCGTTACAAAGTTTCGTCTAAATCCATTTAGTGGTTATTGCGTGGAAGAGGAACAAACATCCATACATCCATAATACAAACTTCCGCGTTATTGAATGATGTAACGGTTTACTCACGCTTATTTACCGGGAGTAAGTACCCGACTATTGTCGTTTGACTGTTGCATCATTTAATAATGAATCAGTGTCACGATATTTTCAAGTTAATAATATTAATAGGATAAGTATGAACCAAAGTATAGGTTGGGAAGCTCAATTAGAAACTCAAATTAATACTACTGATAGCCGAGTGGTAGAGGCCAAACGGCAATAACGATTTAACACCATGTGTTGCAAGTTCGATCCTCTGTAATATGAATCTATATTTTTGCGTTCCACTTCAAATATTATATAGTTAATTGAATGGATATCCATTCAGTAAACCTAATAAGGATAGGTACAGAAAATATGAAGATAAAGATAAAGATAAAAGATAAAGATAATTTTATTTGTCAAACATGTGTTTACATACAAATTAAGCATGCAAGATGTTGATACAAAAATTAAGCACGTACATGTTTTGCCTATTAAGGCATACAAATTTTTGAAAAGTTTAACACAAGATTATGAAATTAAGATTATTAAGATAGATACAATTTTTATTTTTTATAATAAATCAAATAATAATAATAATAACAATATTTAAATAAGTCAATGAAATAATAAAGTCTAAGTAGTACAAATGTCATATAATGTCAGTCAAGAAGTCGTTTATATCATAGTAACACTTGTCTGTTAATAAATTTCGCATCTTTTTTTTTAACAAATTTGTATTTAAATCTCTGTAAGCCTGTGGTATTTTATTATAAATAATGGGGGCCATACAGAAGATGCTTTTCCTCATAAGACTCGTTTTTGCCCTGTGCAAGCGAAGTTTGCTATTGTCACGTCTGTTGCGGTTTACAGTATCGGCTAGTCGTGGAAAAAGTTCAGGATTTGTTTTAACATATGCAACAGTTTCTAGAATATAGAGTGAGGGTAAAGTCAGTATTTTATATTTTTTGAAAAATGGCATACAACTATCGGTAGATTTTAAATTAAACATAGCCCCGAATACATCTTTTTTGAGCCTTGAAAGCTATATCTTTGTCTGTGGAATTCCCCCAAAATATTATGCCATAGCGCAGCACTGATGCTACTATTCCCATGATATGCAGTTAACAAAGCATCTGGGTTTAGTTCAGGAGCAAGTTTATATAAAGCATATGCCGAAGAGCTCAACCTTTTACTCAAGTATTCAATGTGTGCCTTCCAATTCAATTTTGTGTCTATCATAATACCAAGAAATTTTGTGGAGTTGACTTCATCAAGTAATGTGTTATTATATAAAACTTTAATGACTGATCCAGTCTGGGGTCGTTGGCTAAAATGCATTACAATGGTCTTGTCTAAGTTTATTTTTAAATTATTTTCATTGAGCCATGATATTATTGATGTCAAAGATTGATTAATGTCATATTCATATATATCTTTATTCTTACATGTTATAGTCACTGTACTGTCGTCTGCAAAGAGAGTCATGGGCTGATTAGTAGCTCTAGGCAAGTCATTAATATATAAAATAAAATAACAGAGGTCCAAGTACACTACCCTGAGGTACACCGTATAGAGGGGAGCGTTCGTTAGACGAGTAAACTTCCTCACAACAACATATTTCCATTGAACAACATATTTCCAAATCCTACCAGGGATTTTGTCCACATCTTGGGATGAGATGGCTTTATACGACGGATTATCCTACAGAGAGCCTGCGAAATAACAGCAGCAGGTATATGAGATACATCGTAAGCCCGAATATTCATAAATGAGGATTGCGAGATTGTCACAAATATTTCGCCTTCACCGCCGCACGGCGCAAGATGACTGAAATCCTTGTTTAAAGGGTTGTTCTTTTTATTTGAAAACTATACTTTTCCGATAAAAGATATACGATACATACATACATATCATATAATATCATTGATGATGATGATGATACATTCCTATCTGAAATGCGTTTGGCGCCGTATAGCCGCCATGTTTCTTTACAAAGTCACCAATCTAAAAACACTCAGGCTACTAAACTGAATCTAACGATACCTCAATTATGTAAATCCGTTTCTGGTTCAAGAGATATGAGAAGAACATTACGTACGTACAAGTTACACACAAAAAAACCCTTCCTTGTCGGATAACAACATATAACCTAACAGCTCTGAACTGCAGTACAAGTGTATGGCTTTATGGCGTTAATACATAGATATTAAATATCATTAAAAATAATGAAAACGTACACACCTCAATGAACGAAACTACGAACCTAGTTACTTAACTTTAAAGGAAGAAATAAATAAACCAAAACATGGAGATGTAGCAATTATTCATTTTATCGGACCCAACCGGAGTCCTTAATCATGAGCAGACGCGGCGGGACTCCGGTTGGTCCGAAACTAGTCGGGCTACCCCGATAAATACGCCGTGAGTAAACCATTACATCATTTAATAACGAATCATTCTCACGACAGTTACTAGTATCAAAAGCCTTAAGAGAATACTAAAAGTGTCATTTTAAGCCCGATTTTCATTCATTCGTCGGCCATTATAAATAACAGAATTGGGGCCCAGTACTCTACGTCATAACGCACACGTCACCAAGCCACCATGAATCAAGTACACTAAGATATATTGCCTACATTCAGTCCACCCTGTTGGCTTTCACCCACGTAAATATGAATGCGACTCGGCAAACATTTTTCTTTAGAATTCTTCTTAGATAGCTTTTGTGTGCTCTCATGGGGAAATAGTCTCGAATCGACATACCATTTGGTGAAATATTCAGACCTAGACCAGACTAGGTCATGTAGACTGCTTGGATAGTTTATTTGAAAATCTTTTATATGATAGAAGAGTTAACATAGGTAGGTAGGATTTTAGTTTTGCTTTTTACTGATTTAGCAACAATTTCAAAAAACTGTTTTTTTCTTTGGGGCTATTTATACGAAATCCTTAGGGTTGCAGGACGAAAGAGAACTGAGTAGTTCTTGTTTTTCTAAATTTTGAAGGTCACATTAGCTTTTAAAAACTTAATTAACCCTTCTTTTTTGCTTTTAAGGAATAATGATCTAAAATCGTAAAGTGTATGAATGTACTCATACGTATCTATGAATAGTATCTTTCCTATTTTTACCAATTCCATATACTAACAAAGCTCCTGCATTCAAATACTTATATCCACATAAACACACCCGTGATTGATACGGAAAATAAATATTATCCAAGAACAGTAATAAAACTTAGCCAAATAGACCACATAAAATGATACGTTCGGAATCTCTTTGCTCTCCAGAGTATAGTCCAATAACATTTTATTGCAATTCAGGAAAATAATCACAGCATTGAACGTTACCCACAATTAAATGTCCGTTTATCTCCGGGCGCCTTGTGCCGCCATTTTGGCACAAATTCTAGTTTACGAGCCAGTTAATTTGTCGCTCCAATACTTTACAACGTACGAAATGGCGCCAAATAGATTTTTTACCGGTATGATTTAACTTTCCCCATGACAGACTGTCAAAAATTTATGACAGTCCTCGCCTTTTTTTTTTGAGAAATTATCAGGTATTTTCTTTCCCGTGGTTTATTTTAGAAGTTTTCCTTTAACGTTTTGAACAATGGTGATAATTACTTTACGACCTTAAAAATAGATTGGTGCCGGTCTGGATTTGAACCTTTGACTTGGCAGTCCAATGATCATCCCACTCGGCTTTACAACTATATCTACGTAATTTGGTTTAGCCATATTTTTTCTATTGGCATCAAATAACAAGTAAAAAAATCCCAAATCACCTCCAATTCGTAGAGATAAAACCATTTTACTGCTTTATTTTTAATAAAAGAACATTAGAAAAAAATCTACTTGTTTGCAATACATAGGAAAATGATTGGTTTGGTTACTTTTTAAAAATATGTTTGATATCTATAATAACTATTTAAAAATGCGTCCCGTATAAATACTGCATCTATATCACCCCCGCACTCGTCCAAATGCACAAGGTCACTGGCGAGAATACAAGCCTTAAAGAGATAAAGTTTGAGAGTTTGACATAGGGATAATCAACGGCAATAATAAAACCATTTTATAAATTCAATCATCAATAGAGAACACCATTTTTGTGAGTGTCGTAGGATATTTTTTAGTCTAAAAATACCACCCACGAAAGTCGGCATGTGTCAGCTAGTTATTAATAAAAGAAAAGTGCAACGTTTTTGAATCCATACAAATACGGTGAAAATGCAAAACTTTTAGCGGGCTTCGTAGATAATCCTATTTATGCGCATATCCGATTTAATATTCATTGTTATAATCTTCAACGGCTTCATATTTCTTTATAAACGGGGATTACGTGTAACCCTAAGCGATGGAAGAAATCGTTCGCGATAAAAAGAGTTGTAACGTAACTGGAATAAGTAATATCTTTCTTTGTTTTTTTTTTTGTTTCCTTTTAAGCGATTAGTTAAAGAATCTCTGAAAAAATAGGTTTTATCTCGGGATTTTGGTATCTAAGCAACATTTCCCCTGAAAGTTAGATACTAAACGGTCCGGTTTAAATATTTACCTCAAAATATACCGAAATAAACTAGACACACAATCTGCAAAAAAGTACTTGTTCTGGCGACAGAAAAGCGCCACAAAAACATTAAAATATGTACCTAGGTTAAATAAAAGTTGTTGGCATTGTTGGTCTGCAGCTGTCGACCCTTAAATATTCTAAGCACGCAACGAGGTTCTGACGAACAAAAAAATAAGATTTATTTACATCAAACAGAAACTTTCGCAATTTCTGCAAAGTAATTTCTCGCGAAAGTTGCCAATGATGCTTAAGCTTGCTCATTGTAATACAAAGCTATGAAACTCCTTACTGTGTTGTTTTAATAAGAAGTTCTATCGGTTGTTAGCTTTTATTAACAGGCACTAAAAGTACAAGCATTGCCTTTAATTAAGGCTGTTATTTTACAGTGTGACAGCTTGGGATTATCCTGGTCAATTAATACGGACCAATTGTATAGCGCGCGGGTTTTATCACTAACAATATTGACACGTGATTGGGGACGCATTGCGACCGACACACGGTATAATGAATGGATGAATAATTCATCTGCAGTGCAGGATGTCGGTACTATATGTATGATATTTCGTGTTCTTTTTATAGCAAAAATATGAACTTCAGTTTTACATTATTAGCTGTAGGGCAAGACATTTACCAATCGAAAAAGATCCCACGAGAATATAAAATCGGGAATATATTATCCTATGTGTGAATCGTGGTTATAAACTATTTGTGTACAAAGTTTCATCTAAACCCGTCCAGTGGTTTTTGCGTGAAAGAGGAACAAACATACATCCATACATAAAAACATTCGCATTTTGTAACATTCGAAGGATTTTATTTTACTTACCTCTTTCTTAACCTAGCAAGTTAATGCGTTTTTAAGTATCATATAATATGTTACCTATAATACCTATTACTGTAACAATAGTCGATAGCTATATATTTGATTTATTGCTAAATAATTATAGGTTTCGAACCATTAACAATAGCAGAATTGGCAGAGTAAAAATGCTTATCATTCAACTCTAATAACTGTGTTTGTATCGCTATTCTAATAAGGCAACATATTCTTTTTTGATATGAATATAAAAACATTTAAATAAGTAGACATAACAAACTGAATTCATCAAATAGTTGGTCAAAGCGATCAATATATTGGCCATGTTGGCATTCGTAAATAATATTCGGGATATGAGCTGAAAATGTTGGAGCAAATATTTGTCGTGCCTCGTCACATTTAATCACGCAATTTTATATTGTTTTTGAAGTGAAAACTTCTTCACTTTTTTGTATGGGTAAAAACATCTAAACTCGCGTCAGGGTCACGTAATGCTGATCGAAAAAGCGTAAGATGAAACTTATTCAGAGCAATACGCATTGATAGCGATATAAATAAATTCTAAATTCTACCTCATAAATGATAGAACTTTTATAATGATAATAAAGCAATTCGTACGAAATAATTCCATAATAATTCCAAAATATAAAAATACACAACGTTAATATTGAAGTTTAGTGGTTTTTTATGGTCTGTTGTTTTATATGAGTTTTCTGTTGACAGGTGCTTCCCGGTCTCTACGTGGGTAATTACCGGGACTCTAAGGATACGGTGCAGCTTGACAAGTACAAGATAACACATATACTGTCCATACACGACGCGGCCAGAAGATTGCATTCCGTAAGTTACTATACTATAAAGCTATGAGCTCTAGACCTAGGAGTTTGGGAGCGAGATGTCGCCATACAATTCACGTAACGGCATCTCACTTCCACAACCGAAATGATCGTGTTTTCAGTATTACAGCCGCGCGGTATTATAAAAATTTTAAATATGGTAATCCCTTAGTAAGAAATGGCCTTCAAATAAAAGGTATTAACGTTTTACGACTCCCTATTTCTTTTTTCCAATAGTACTTCTCTATAATTAAAATTGGCTGAACTAGATATCATAGTTAACTGATAAAGAAGAAACAACAATATTATTTTGAGTATTTTTTGTTTAAAACTAAAGTATCATTGTTTCTTTGTACTATCTTAACATTAATTAATAGAATTGGTTTTGTAATTACATTCATTAAAGTTAAAGTAGTTTCCTTGTGGCTTTTAGAAGCTAATTTCCATTTAAATTGACTGATGAATTGAATCTGATTAATCTAGCAATTATTTAAATGATTAGGTACATTTAAAGTTAATTCGTTCCTCAAATAAGTACCGTCGGTTCTTTTGATCTCACTTTGAAGCTTTGAATTACGAGCAATCAAGATACATTCAATCTTCTCAAAGAAATTTATTTCTCTCTTTCATTGCGAGTAATTCCTATTAGGATTCGATTCAAGCAATATATATTCAACTTTGTATTTCCATGTTGTCACCTTCCCCGTAATTCTCATGAATGTGAATTTATTATTCATTAGTAACTGTAGAGTCACTTGTGCGCTTACTATGTGCTCTTAAACCAGGTCTGTTGCCGTTTTAGACTGAGATGCCACTATGTAGTGCTAGCTGTCTCGCTTCTTTGATTGCAACAGTCTCAATTTAAGATTCTATAGTACAAGCACCGTGACACTAACAACATTAGCACACATAAGCTTCAAATTGACGTATCTGCAGATTGGTTTAGTCATTTTTAAATTTAAATCGCTCGCATTGTACTTACACAAGCTACAAGAAAATTAAGCAAATCAACTTAACTAATTTTTAATATGCAACGATAAAGCAATATACCGACTGTAGTTCAAAGAATTTAACTGAGACTGTTACATGTTGAAACCATTGTGCGCGACGCGGACGTGTCGCGGGTCGATCCCGGGGCAGGACAAACGTTTGTGTGATCCACAAAGGCTTACACTTAGTCGTTATATAGACCCGAAGGACTCATAACATATGCCTAATGTCCCGGAAATTCATTGGAAGCACGTTTGCCTTTTTTAACGTCTTCCAAATTTTTGCCCCTTTCAATAATTAACTTCTTACAGTTAACTTATGCGTGAATTAAGATTTGTCAAAGGAAACATTGCCGAGGTGCCAGACAGTGCCTAGACTACTCATAAAATATTCATTGTA